>NW_027168954.1:45000-50470 GCF_036898095.1 Palaemon carinicauda | reverse complement strand
TATATATATATATATATATATATTTATATATATATTATTATATTTATATACAAATACATTTATCAATATATATGTATATATATATATATATATATATATATATATATTGATAAATATATTTGTATATATATATATATATATAAAACTATATACATATGTATATATATATATACATATATATATATATATATATATATATATATATATATATATATATGTATATATGTACACACAAATATATTTAAATCAATATATATATATATATAATATATATATATATATATAGAGAGAGAGAGAGAGAGAGATATACAAATATATCTATATATATATATATATATATATATATATATATATATATATATAAGAGAGAGAGAGAGAGAGAGAGAGAGAGAGAGAGAGAGAGAGAGAGAGAGAGAGAGAGAGAGAGAGAGAGAGAGAGAGAGCAACGTGTAAAGTATTATAGTATTCATAGTGAAATTGAAAGAACAGACAGGAATGACTAGAGAGAGTATTTAGCCAGGAAAGCAGGTGAGGCTAACACAGCTATGAATGTAGGGAGTGGCTATGGTGTAAGAATTTCTCATAGAATTATTGATGAAATCTCTACGGGGTCTAAGAAGTAAAAGCATATGACCGTCAAAAAGAGGGGTGGATCTATTATAACGAAAGCAGATGAGAAAAGCAACGTTGAATGGATTACTTTATTGAGGGTATAAATAGGAGATTTGAAGAAAATAATTGGATCGATGCACCTGAAGCTGAGGAAGACCTCGATGTGCTCATGAAGGAATTCGTTGTTTTTAAATTGAGCTGTCATTAAAAAAACTCAAATGGAACGCCACTGGTTACAATGAAGATTAAGTGACCCCCAATACTTGCAAGATTAATCTGTAGAATGCGGTGGCCGATGTAGTAACGTCCCTGCTTACTGTTCGAGTCCCACTCAAACTCGTTAGTACGTTGGTCACTGCTTCCTCACCGTCTTTGTGAGATAAGGATGGATGGTTTGGGGGAGCCTATAGGTTTATCTGGTGAGTAATCAGCGGTCATTGCCTCACCCTTCTTGGTACTAGCTTGGATGGAGAGGGGCTTAGACGCTGATCATATAAGTATAAGGTTAGTCTCTTGGACACATTACTGGTCGAGTGGGGTAAAGTCCTTTCACTTACCTCTGCCATTCATAATAGTGGGGCAGCATAGCTAACCTATTGTGCATTTTGTGATACAAGCACCAAATTTGGCACAAATGTACATTGACATATGGCGAACATTTTCAGATATTGAGCCACTCGGAATTCTCTATTCTTGTCCGCCATATTGGAATTCAAAATGGCCGCCATTTGAAATCTACATTTGCGCTTATCTGTGGATCTAAAATTGCTATTGACTTGATTCTGGTGCCTAAATGTAGGTTTTGAGGGGGAAGGAATCCAATGGTTACAATCTGCATTACGTATTTTTTACCACTGAGCCACCATATTGGATTTCAAAATGGCCGCCATTTGAAATCTTCATTTTTGATTATCAGTGGGTCTAATGCTGCTTTTTACTCAATTCTGGTGTCTAACTGTACTAGATCATACCCACTATGCTAGGTGGATACTAGTGCACCTGAAGGACATGGCCGAGCTAACTACCAAACACCCAAACGTAGCCAGAAAATTCAGCGAAGGTCACTTCACAGTTAAAAAAACGCAGAGGGTGTTCTCTTCAATCCCGCCTGACCAGGCACATGAGCAGGATAATGCCTGCATCAAAGGAGACGGTGGCGCAGTTGGGCTTACTGACAACCCTAGTGCCCTTCGTCGCTGGATGGTTGCAGGACCAGAAGTTGCTAGGGTGATCGAAGAATTCCAAGACGGGAACCAATACTGTAGACGGCAAACAACAGACACACGCCATCATGATCAGACTCCAAGTGTACAGGCCTCATTTGTGAGAGATGTCTGCTCTCTTGTTGGCGTAATAGAGGAGATGGGTAACCCATTCGAGGAGGAGAGCCAGGATCTAGTCATACTGGATTCAAAGGACATTGCAGGTCCTGCTGCCGTGGAGACCGTGATGAATGCCAAGAAGATTGGCCAAGAGCAGTTCGAGGCTTTCACCAGAGAGTGTTTGTTGGACAGAACAAAGGCAGTGGACGACCCCATACCTCGTAACAAGCTGAAGGTATTCAGCCCTTCAACTCCAAGAAGCCAGAGCAAAGGTCAGCAACAACTCACCTCCGTCAAAAATGACCGTGAACTCTTCGCACGCCTGTACATTGGCTGCCAGACGAGGGATGGAAACCTTGAGGAGTTCTTTCGTCATGAGAGCCAGGCATGTCCTCCTGCACTGTCCGATGGTGGAAACCTCTTCACTGGTACCAAGAGTGATCTCATCACATGTTTAGAAGAAATCTCCGATGCTAAGACAGATACTTCTGTCACTAGCTGTATAGTGCTTGGTGGAGCAGCTATCGTCCAGATACTGAAGCCGGCTGCATCAAAGACCTTTGAAGAGTACGCACATCAGATCTTCATTCCATATATATCTGCTAAGCTGCAAGCAGTGTCACGCCTGGATCTGATCTGGGATACTTACCTTGCTGATTCACTGAAAGGTAGTACACGTGCAAAGCGGGGACAGGGCGTGCGGAGACGTGTGGTGGCCGGCGCATCCATACCAGGAACCTGGCAGAACTTCCTATGAGTGGACAGCAACAAGACTGAGCTGTTCAAGTTTCTCTCAACAGCTCTCTTGGAATGGTTTGACCAGGAGGACAAGAAACTCGTCATTACTGATGGAGAGGCAGTGCTCAGCAAGCCACTACTACCAGATCTGACTTCACTCGACCCATGCAACCATGAAGAGGCTGACAGATGGATGTTGCTGCATGCATCTCATGCAGCTAAGCACGGACACCATTCAATAGTCATCCGGACTGTAGACACCGATGTTGTGGTGCTGGCAGTATCCGTGGTACAGGAATTGCAACCAGAAAACAAACTATGGCTGGCATTCGGAACAGGCTGAAGTTTCCGATACCTAGCAGCACATGAAATAGCAGCTGGACTGGGACCAAAGAAGGCTCGTGCACTGCCAATGTTCGACGCTCTAACTGGATGCGATACTGTGTCAAGGTTTGCTAGACATGGCAAGAAGACTGCATGGGCAGTCTGGACAGTACTGCCAGAGTTAAGTGAGGCGCTGATGCAGCTGTCTTCCGCACCAAGTGACATACCAAATGATGCAATGTGCATCATCGAGAGGTTCGTGATCCTGTTGTATGATCGAACCAGCAAATGCACGGACATTGACAAGGCCAGAAGGAAACTCTTCGCATGGAAGAACAATGGGCAGCTGATCCCTCCAACGAAGGCAGCTTTAGAGAAACATGTCAAGAGGGAAGTATATCAAGGTGGACATGTGTGGGATCAGATACTGCTGCCAGTACCAGAACTCCCACCACCAACAAACTGGGGTTGGTCAATGACTGGAGGACAATACACACCATACTGGACCAGGCTACCTGAGGCAGCTCACACCTGCATTGAGCTGGTTTCTTGCAAGTGCCAGAAAGGGTGTGTGAGATGCTGCAAGTGCAAGAAGGCTGCCCTTAAGTGCACAGCCCTCTGTGTGTGTGAAGGGGACTGCACATGAAGATGAGTCCACAACATTCATTTACTTGTGGCAGTGCTGAACTGGTTAACATGAGATGGTTTATGTACACATATCTTCAGTACCGATGTATACCTAGCCTCAAATACAAGACCATTGTAGAATGTCAGTACACACCCAACCTTATATATTACACCATAGCATGTCAGAATTTTAACTAAGATATTTAAGACATGACCTAAGACATGTATCGAAATTATAAAACTCAAAATTAGTAGTTGAAGTAAGTCAATATTTATTTAGAGTTTTACAGGGAAAGCTAGTTTTGAGAAGTTTACGTTGTTTTGTGTTAATGTTCACACTATTTTGTGGATATTCAGACGTAACCCCGAATTGATCATTTTGTGATATTGATTGAAGGAATGGAGAAAACTAATCATATATGAAAGGTGCCATATCAAACCTGGAACAACACAGAATCTAATCAATAACTCAAACAATTTTTACTTCACAGACTTTGAGTAAAATGTTGTCTTGTCAAAAATACATGATGATGAATATTCATCTCTCATGAATTAAGTGGAGTACTGTAATAAAGTATGTCACTTTGAAAAATGGATATTGTCATGTACTGTAAAAATATTTGACCCAGAGGTAATCGCACATGTAGAATTCAAGTGGCGGCCATTTTGAAATCCAATATGTTAGCTAATTTATAAAGATACACAATGCATATTGTAACCATCGGATTCCTTTCCTCCCAAAACATACATTTGGACACCAGAATCGAGTCAATAGCAGCATTAGACACAAAGATAATCGAAAATGTAGATTTCAAATGGCGGCCATTTTGAAATCCAATATAGCGGCTCATTGGTACAAAATAAGCGATGCAGATTGTTACCATTAGATTCCTTGCCCCCTCCCCCCCCCCCCCCCAAACATACATTTAGACACCAGAATCGAGTCAATAGCAGCATTAGACACAAAGATAATCGAAAATGTTGATTTCAAATGGGGGCCATTTTGAATTCCAATATGGCAGACATGAAGGGAGAATTCCGAGTGGCTCAATATCTGAAAATGTTCGCCATATATCAATGTACATTTGTGCAAAATTTGATGCTTGTATCACAAAATGCACAATCCTTTTGAAATTTCGAGCTAAACCGCCCCACTATAAGCAGCTTTTAAACCTTTAAACGTTTAAGAACCAAAACCTAAACAATGGAAATTAGTAGGGTTGGTGAAAATGCCAAAAGAAAAATAAAAAAAAATAAAAAAATAAGCTACCTGATTTATTGCAATAATCACGGAAGCATAACACATACGCCAGTTGTGATGAAAATATATAATATCCTTATTCTAAAGACACTAGGAAGAAAGATTGATGAAGAGCTAAGAGATGAACAAGCAGGAGTTAGAAAACGTAGAGATGCTGACCAAATTTTCATATTAAGACATGTACAATAATGCGTAGAATGAAGAAATCCACTTTTGATGGCATTTGTGGACTATGGAAGAGCCTTAGAAAGCTTACACTGGCCAATTTTGTGGAGAGTCAAGTGTTATGATGGAATTCTTAAATATGCAAATTTGATTGAGTCTCATCATGAGCATAGCAAGTGCAAAGTTAATGTTAGTGGACTCCTGTCAAATGAATTTCCATTGAACAGGCGAGTACTCTAGGAAATATATATATATGTATATATATATATATATATATATATATATATATATATATATATATATATATATATATATATATATATATATATAATATGTGTGTGTGTGTATGTATATATATGTATATATATATACACACACACACACACACACACACACATATATATATATATATATATATATA
>NW_027168954.1:35000-40000 GCF_036898095.1 Palaemon carinicauda | reverse complement strand
TATATATATATATATATATATATATATATATATATATATATATACATATATATATATATATATATATATATATATATATATATATATATATATATATATATATTTATATATATATATATACATATATATATATATATATATATATATATATATATATATATATATATATATATATATATATATATATATCATACATACATATACTATGGCACCTCCCCCAACTCTGGGGGGTAGCCGACATCAACAAATGAAACAAAACAAAAAGGGGACCTCTACTCTCTACGTTCCTCCCAGTCTGACTAGGGACTCAACCGAGTTCTGCTGGTACTGCTAGGGTGCCACACCCCACCCTCCCCCGTTATCCACCACAGATGAAGCTTCATAATGCTGAATCCCCTACTGCTGCTACCTCCGCGGTCATCTAAGGCACCAGAGGAAGCAGCAGGGCCTACCGGAAATGCGCCACAATCGCTCGCCGTTCATTCCTATTTTTTAGCACGCTCTTTTGCCTCTCTCACATCTATCCTCCTATCACCCAGAGCTTTCTTTCACTCCATCCATCCACCCAAACCTTGGCCTTCCTCTTGTACTTCTCCCATCAACTCTTGCATTCATAACCTTCTTTAGCAGACAGCCATTTTCCATTCTCTCAACATGGCCAAACCACCTCAACATATTCATATCCACTCTAGCTGCTAACTCATTTCTTACACCCGTTCTCACCCTCACCACTTCGTTCCTAACCCTATCTACTCGAGATACACCAGCCATACTCCTTAGACACTTCATCTCAAACACATTCAATTTCTGTCTCTTCGTCACTTTCATTCCCCACAACTCCGATCCATACATCACAGTTGGTACAATCACTTTCACATATAGAACTCTCTTTACATTCATGCCCAACCCTCTATTTTTTACTACTCGCTTAACTGCCCCCAACACTTTGGAACCTTCATTCACTCTCTGACGTACATCTGCTTCCACTCCACCATTTGCTGCAACAACAGACCCCAAGTACTTAAACTGATCCACCTCCTCAATTAACTCTCCATTCAACATCACATTCAACCTTGCACCACCTTCCCTTTTCGTACATCTCATAACCTTACTCTTACCCACATTAACTCTCAACATCCTTCTCTCACACACCCTTCCAAATTCTGTCACTAGTCGGTCAAGCTTCTCTTCTGTGTCTGCAACCAGTACAGTATCATCCACAAACAACAACTGATTTACCTCCCATTCAAGTTCATTCTTTTCTACAAGTTTTAATCCTCGTCCAAGCACTCAAGCATTCACCTCTCTCACCCCTCCATCACAAGTTAAACAACCACGGCGACATCACACATCCCTGTCTCAGCCCCACTCTCTCCGGAAACCGATCACTCACTTCATTTCCTATTCTAACACATGCTTTACTACCTTTGTAGAAACTTTTCACTGCTTGCAACAAGCTTCCACCTACTCCATATAACCTCATCACATTCCACATTGCTTCCCTATCAACTCTATCATACGCTTTCTCCAGATCCGTAAACGCAACACACACCTCTTTACCTTTTGCTAAATATTTCTCGCATATCTGCCTAACTGTAAAAATCTGATTCATACAACCCCTACCTCTTCTAAAACCACCCTGTACTTCTAAGATTGCATTCTCTGTTTTATCCTTAATCCTATTAATCATTACTCTACCATACACTTTTCCAACTACACTAAACAAACTAATACCCCTTGAATTACAACACTCATGCACATCTCCCTTAGCCTTATATAGTGGTACAATACATGCACAAACCCAATCTACTGGTACCATTGACAACACAAAACACATATTAAACAATCTCACCAACCATTCAAGTACAGTCACACCCCCTTTCCCTCAACATCTCAGCTCTCACACCATCCATACCATATGCTTTTCCTACTCTGGTTTCATCTAGTGCTCTCTTCCCTTCCTCTATTGTAATCTCTCTCTCATTCTCATCTCCCATCACTGGCACCTCACCACCTGCAACAGCAATTATATCTGCCTCCTTATTATATGTTTATTTGTTTGTGTGTGTGTATGTGTGTGTATGTGTGCGTGATTTTCTATTGTGCAAGGGAGTGTGTGTGTAATCTTCATCACCAGCCATTACTAGTTCACTACAGAAGAAAGGCATCGAACATACCCTTCCACTCTTGTCTGCTTATGGTCTTTCCATGCTAGTCCACACCCCTCAAAGTTTCTACCTACATCAATCCATCGTAGTCTCTTCCATGTATTCTGATGGTTACGACACCGGGTGAGGCCTTGGTGCAAGTTCTTTAAAGCACTCGGAAAGAGAGGTCAGTGTTTTGAATGCTCAATGAAAAAGGGTCAATGGAAACGAAAACACGAGAAAATCTTAATAATGTTCAAAATACATGTAAAACAACAAATGAAAATTAACAGAACATAAACAAATATTGGTCAGCCTTGTGACAATATGACCAAGAATCACGTCCTTGGAATAAACATCCGAAAGGAGGACCTAACCTTTAAAATATAAATCCTTAAGATAGATGAATAAATATATAACACATAAGCAATAAATCAGGGGCCCAAATTTAGTACACTTACCTATTACTAAATAAGGTTATGGAGGTAGGAGAGCACAGTGAGGAAATACTTAAACTTCTACCTATAGTATAAAGCTAAACCTTAAAATTAATAACAGTAATAGCAAATCATAAAAAAACATTCTCCATACGAAAAGAAACTAATAAAGTATAAATATATATAAATGATGCCAAAAAAAAAAACTCTACAAATATAAAAGGAACGAATGATTATTTACAACACGGTAGGCATCTCTTGGTGCTAGGCTAATATTTAAAGCCTCAGGGAACTCTGGCATAGATTCCTGGCAAAATAACCAGTCACACATCAAATCACTGCCTGCTGAGGGAATACTGAAGAACAGGTAAACACGAGGCATAAGCACAGGAACGTCCTCTCAAAAATAAAATGGCTAGAAAATTATTACCTGGACTCAGTCTCCCTTCATGCCTCCTCACAAGCTATCAAGCTCCCCACACAGCTGCACAGACGAAAAGACGTGCTGAAAGGATGCAGAGGTGCCCCTCCTGCCTCCGCTCGACCGGGAACAATTCCTGGACTACGGCCTGAGCCCGCAGGAAGTCCACACCAAACGCCAGCCAAGTTAAGGCTGAAAAGCTCAGATACACCGTGAGTGGTAGTTCCTGGGCAAACTACCCCAAAGGTAAATCCAAAGATCCAAGATGAGGTAATCCAAAGTATCCAAATAAAAGCTGTAGTAAAAAGGTGTGGTAGGCATTCAAGTCTAGCCCGAACTCTCTTTTATCCCTCTTTCCTGGCGAGGAAGAAAACATTCTCCCCCATGACGGCAGCATAAACACACTGACGAAGAAACTGCTAGTCGAACTCCATAATCCTTAGCAGCTTGGTAAAGAATACAACAGGTGGGGTTAGTAATACATATTAAAATTCATGCTACAAAACCGGAGAGGAGGCCAACAAATATCTCTGGCAACACTGCCTTGTCAAACCTTAAAATTTCGATTATTAGGGTAATACCAAATACTGATATTTTTAATTTTCATCTATTTTCTATCATTCCTATATTTCCTGCCCATGCCCATATCCTTATCTTACATGTTTTTTTTTATTTTTTTTTTTTAATAATATTTAAGTTCTCACTCGTATATATTTTTCTCTTTTTCTGTCACTAAGTGTTATTTCCATCAATATTCATTTTATAGCTCTCTGATTTGTAACCATTTTAGGTTTTAAGGCTTTAGTAAGGCTCCAGAGTTTCTGATGCATGAGTTAATACTGTTAGGGTCATTTTTTTAAATACTTTTCTTTTCAGAGAAAGTGGAATTTTACTTTCCGTAATCTAATTTTGTTTACCATAAACTCTTCATTCCATATTTAATTTTTCTATTTATTTTAATCTCAGTTTCGTGCCCTTTGGGAACACTTACTTTCTGTCCTTAGTATATTAATTTACAAGCACTAAATGTTTGTTCATAACCCTTATTGATTGTCAGCATTGATTGTCAGCAATTTCTTTGAACAATTATGTTAGTATGAGTCATATTCATTTTCAGTTTTCAGGTCTTTAATCATCTTTTGCAATTCCTCTTATGATTCACTACACAGAACTACAGTTTATATTTTGCAAGCCTCAAGTTGTTAATGTATTAGTTCTTGCTATTTATTCCTACATTTCCAAGATCTAAATAATGTATATATATATATATATATATATATATGTATATATATATATATATATATATATATATATATATATATATATATATATATATATATATATATATATGTATATATATGTATATATATATATATATATATATATATATATATATATATATATATATATATATATATATATTTATACACACACAGACACACACACACACACACACACACATATATATATATATATATATATATATATATATATATATATATATATATATATTATACACACACACACACACACATATATATATATATATATATATATATATATATATATATATATATATATATATATATATATATATATATATATATACACACATGTTTTCAGTGGGTTAGGAGACATGGGGTCAGATTTCGACCGATAGTCTCTTTGCTTGAGAAAAATTACACAAATCCTTACAAAAGATGCATATTAACTTTATAGAGAATGGTAGAAAGCATACTGGATAAATGAGTTTGAAGAGTAAGAGACTTGTGAAATAGCGAAAAATAATAATTAATAATTAATTATAAGGATGAAATGATTAATTTTAAATCGTACTGTTAAAGGACCAACAATAGACAAGAAACAGGGGAAATAGGAGTTAAGCAATTATAATGAAATGAAAGAAATATTTTCTTTCCAATCCCCGCTTGGGATTTGACATCCAATACACTTTTAGAGACACTTTGACCTCCACATAATGATTAGTTTATTTCT
>NW_027168954.1:25000-30000 GCF_036898095.1 Palaemon carinicauda | reverse complement strand
TATTATCCAGGATTTTAAAATCATTGCTTAGGTGTGAGCTCCACCTGTTTCCTCTGGAAACCTTGCATTGGTTACTCTAGAAGAGATAAACCATTTTTGATTTTATTATCTGGAAGGCTGCAACAATGGGTTGTGAGGGAAACACAAGTGTGTGTCTTTCCTTTCTGAATTGTTATGCTATACTATGCATATCCAGTGATACATAGTTCACTTGATACTCATGGAAATTTCTTCTCTTTACAGAAGGACACTCCGTAGTGGGGAAGTGCTTTCTGCAATGTCAGCAGCAAGAACCTCTGCGGACATGAGTTTTGTAGGAGACACGCAGCATACGCTGTCTCCAAGGATGATCTCCGGTATTGGGACCCTCAGGTATGTACTGTGTGCACTAACCTGATTAATGAGACATTTAAATAGCTAGGAAGAAGCTTCGTACCTGGGTAAGGGGCTTCCAAAAGAACACTCCTGGCCCTTATCTTCCAAGTGAGAAGATGAGGGCGTATCCTTTCCCTAAGGCATCAGCTGATGCAGTGATTCCCCAGCCTCAAGAGGAGATCCCCTAAGTTCAGATCCAGGTGGATGCTGAAGTCGTGGTCGCGATGCAAGACATCCAGCTAAATGACAGGATGTCTGATGTGGACGGGTGTCAGGAGGAAGACCTCCTGGCAGAAGCCCAGGATGAAGTTCAAGCCCCTCTACATCGGCCGGTCTCCCAGTAGAGCTGGGACAGGCCCTCTCTTCTATTGTTGGAATGATCCAACAAATGCAGAAGGAGAATCAGGAGAAATCGGCTGCAATGGAACTGCGAATGCAGTGCCTTGCAGAATCACATGGGCCCCAGAAAAAGCTCAATGTGAAAGACCTTCCCTTGTGCTCAGATGCTAACCCATGGAGGTATGCTGAGCACATGCCGATGACGACTGGAAAGATCGTCATCTCGGATAAGCTGGGCTCAGTTCCCCTGGAGGGTGGAATTCTGGCCCAGCAAGGCATCATATCCGGACTGTTATGTCCGGCTGAGGAAGGAACCAGCTTCAAAGGAGGAGACAGAGCCGAAGGAGGTCATAGTGATGGACCATGCTAAGGTTCAAGCTCTACTTTCATCCTCGATGAAAGAGAGGGGCTTCTCTAACTCAAAGGTAGCTGCATTGAATAGGAAGCTCCCTTCCTTTGTGTCCTCGCCTACTAGAGCCTTCCCCCTTTTACAGAAAGGATTTCTGGCTGTACTAAAAGCAATCGAGGCCGGCAAGTCTTGCCCCTCCCTAGAGGAGTGTAAACCCTTGTCGCTGGCCCTGCCTATGGACCACAAAGACTGGAAGGACGTCCATCTTACGTTCTCAGTGGGAAAGTTGGAGGCTGATATTGCCGGACGTCAGTTCGGCAAGGACCTCCCTAAGCTCTCTGACTTTCTTTTGCGAAGTGAGTTCGATACAAAAGAAACACTGACTGCCTCAATGTCTCTTCAGACTACTCTCGAGACGATGGCAAGTGACCTCAAGGTCCATGAAATGTTCATGGTAGTGGCCAAGCCTCATCTGGCCACAGTGACGAAGGACCTTTATGGCTTCGTCAAGGCAAGGAGAGCTTGTAGGGAGTTCGTGTTTACCTCGGCTACGGTGAGGCACGAGCTAAAAAAACTAATCCCCTCCAACATTTGGGGAAAAGACCTTTTTCCCTACCGACTTGGTCAAAGAAGTTGTTGATAAAGCTGCCTTGGAGAATAGAAACCTTCTCCAGAAGTGGGGCCTGGCTATCAAAAGAAAGTCTTCCCCGGATGAGGGTCCTCAACCAAAGAGGAAGACTATGAGGACTAGGTTACCGTCTCGGCCAGCCAAGCCTCTTAGACAGCAACAGCAACTGCAATTGCCATTGCCCCCAGTGCCCCAGATCGTGGCACAAACCCCGACCACCTTTCAGTGGGTACCCCAGGCCGTGTCGACACAGTCCACGGCATTCACCCCAGCGTTCGAAGGGCAGTCTACTTCCTTTCGAGCAAAGCCTAGAGGAGCAGCCAGAGGCTCGTCTAGACGCCCCTCAAGGGGAAGGGGATTCAGGGGTGGTCGTGGTCAGGAAGGCAAGACCTCAGGACGGCAGTCCAAGTGAGGTGATACCGGTAGGAGGGAGACTTCTGAAATTTCGGGATCGGTGGACCTTCGATCCCTGGGCCCACAGCCTTCTCAAGAATGGACTGGGCGGGAGCTGGTACAGCACTCCACCCCCGTACCTTCGGTTTTTCCAACACTCCACCCCCGTTATGGAGGAGTACGTTCAAGAAATGTTGGAGAAAAAGGGTGAAGCCCATCAATTTCTAAGGGAGGCTGTTTTGTGTTCCCAAGAAAGACTCGGAAAAGCTCAGAGTCATTCTGGACTTGTCGCCACTTAACAAGTTCATAGTGAATTGCAAATTCAAAATGCTAACACTGCAACACATAAGGACCTTACTGCCCAAGAGGGCATATTCCGTCTCTATAGACTTGTCAGACGCCTACTGGCACATTCCAATTAGCCATCGACTCTCCCCCTACCTAGGGTTCAGGCTACAACGAAGACTATACGCCTTTGGAGCCATGCCATTCGGGCTAAACATAGCCCCAAGGATTTTTACGAAGCTTGCGAGCGTAGCTCTCAAACAATTTCGCCTAAAGGGAATTCAGGTAGTAGCCTACCTGGACGACTGGTTGGTGTGGGCAGCATCCGAGACAGAATGCTTGCAAGCTTCCAGTCAAGTGATCCAGTTCCTAGAGTACCTAGGCTTCAAGATCAACAGAAAAAGTCTCGACTTTCTCCATCTCAAAAGTTCCAGTGGCTAAGATCCACTGGGACCTTTTGTCACACAGTTTCTCCACCCCGGCGAAGAAAAGGAAGGAGATAGCGGGTTCTGTCAAGAGACTTCAAGATTCCGAAAGGATATCAAGACACGAGCAGGAGAGAGTACTGCGCTCTCTCCAGCTTGCTTCGGTGACAGACCCAGTGCTAAGAGCACAGCTAAAGGATGCAATCGGAGTTTGGAGAAGTTATGCATCAAACGCGTGAAGAGATCTGAGAAGACCAGCCGCTTCGGCTAAGTACTCTTCTCAGGCCTTGGTCCCAAGCCAGACATCTAAAGAAGTCAGGTTCTTCTTCAGCCACCTCCCCCGTCGGTGACGATTCACTCAGACGCCTCGAAGGAGGGATGGGGAGGTCACTCTCATCGGAAAAAAGTCCAGGGGACTTGGTCCAGGCTATTCAAGACCTTTCTCATAAAACTTTCTAGAAGCTAGGGCAGTGCTCCTTACCTTAAAGGAAGTCTCCCCGCGTCATTCGTTCCACATAAAGTGGTGATAGACAGCGAGGTAGTTGTGAGATACTTGAATCGACAAGGATCGAGGTCACCACCTCTCAACCAGGTGATGTTGGCCGTCTTCCGATTGGCGGAAAAGAAGAAGTGGTACCTGTCGGCAGTTCACCTTCAAGGAGTCCGCAATGTGACAGCGGACGCTCTATCCAGGTTCACACCGATACAGTCGGAATGGTCCTTAGACGCAGGATCATTCTCCTTCATTCTGAATCAGTCCCAGAACTGCAGATAGACCTCTTTGCGACGAAAGACAACAAAAAGTTGCCCCTGTACGTGCCCCGTACGAGGACCCCTTAGCGGAAGCAGTGGACGCGATGTCCCTCGACTGGAACAGATGGTCCAAGATTTATCTGTTCCCTCCTCACAACCTTCTGTTGAGGGTCCTCAACAAACTGAGATCCTTCAAAGGGTAGCGGCAATAGTGGCCCACAAGTGGCCGAACAGCGTGTGGTTCCTCCTGGCATTGGAACTGTAGCTGAAGTTTGTACCACTACCAGATCCAGTTCTGACCCAGCGAGTCCAGAAGTCAACTGTCTGCGCTTCATTACAAAAAACCCGGACCCTGCAGTTCATGATTTTCTCTCCCTAGCGGTGAGAAAGCGTTTCGGGATTTCGAAAGCCAGTATAGACTTCCTTGAGGAATATAAGTGCAAATCTACTAGAAGGCAATATGAGTCATCTTGGAGAAAATGAGTGGCCTTTTGTCAAGGCGAAGATTCCGCAGGAGATCTTGACAGACTTCTGCTTATCTTTTTTCCCCACCTCCATGGTCAAGGGTTGGCAGCGAACACGATTTCAGCGTGTAAGTCTGCTTTGACAAGACCCATTCTATATGCCTTCCAGGTCGACCTAGGTAACGAGATCTTTGATAAAGTCCCGAAAGCCTGTGCTAGGCTCAGACCTTCAGCACCTCCAAAGCCCATTTCATGGTCTTTAGACAAGTTCTTCATTTCGCTTCTCTGTTGAGCAATGAAGAGTGTGCGTTAAAGGATTTGACACAAAAAGTTATTTTCCTATTTTGCACTCGCGTCCGGGGCCAGGGTTAGTGAGATTGTAGCCTCTCGAGAGAGGCAGGTCGTGTTCAGTTCCTGGATGGGGAAGAACTGAACCTGTTTCCGGATCCTACGTTTCTCGCCAAGAATGAGTTACCCACCAACAGGTGGGGTCCCTGGAGAATCTGCCCTCTGAAAGAAGATGCATCTCTATGTCCAGTAGAATGCCTAAAGGTCTATCTTCATAGAACTTCAGACTTCAAGGGTGGTCAACTATTCAGGGGAGAAACATCAGGCTCAAATTTAACTCAGAGCGAAAATCACATATTTTATTCGCAGAGCGGATCCTGACAATACACCCGCAGGTCACGATCCGAGGAAAGTTGCCTCATTCTTAAATTTCTTTAATTGTATGGATTTTGAACATCTCCGTTCATACACTGGCTGGAAGTCTTCCAGAGTGTTCTTTCGCCACTATGCGAAGCAAGTAGAGGAACTAAAAGAGATCTGTGGTAGCAGTGGGTCGCGGTGTTAACCCTACTGTTTAACTCTGCGAGGAACAGTGGTCTTAATTGGGACGATTAATTCCAGGGTGAGTGTGTAGTTACATACTGTACTACAAACTAAGTGAGGGCACTGTGTTGCCCATCCAGACTGTTTCATTTCCGAAG
>NW_027168954.1:15000-17500 GCF_036898095.1 Palaemon carinicauda | reverse complement strand
TCCTTACCGATAAGTAGACCAACACTTATCATACCGCATCCTGTCTGTTCATACTCTTCATGTCAAACCTTTTCTTTGTAGCCATTAACTCGTTTTCACGCTTTCTAAGACAAAATTCCTTAACTCGCTGATGCTTTTCCTCAAATCCTTGACATTTCCTCCATCCCTTTCCTCTTGTTCCTTCCCTTTTTCTGCCATTTCAATCAGTCTGTTGATGAAGCGTTCTCCTTGTACCTCCATCGGGCGTATGGGAGCTTCTTGATGCACTCTTTATGCTTGCCTGGCCAGAAAAAAAGTGCTTCTTAATCTTCTTTGTCGTCTTCCTTATTCCTAAGTGACCAGTCTCGGGTGTTACTGCAATCACCTGTTTTGTCGACAGTGCGAGAATCAATATCTGGCGGTATATCCACCATTCGGCATTCCCAGGGATATTGGTATATCTATGCTTCCTCATACACAACCCATCTTTAAGATAATAACAGGTTGAACACTGCTATGCCTTCGTCTCCTCTACGACACGGTACAATAACTCTATTAATTTCCTATCCTTCTGATGCAATCTTATCAGCCTTTTCCTACTCAAGTGTCCTACTTCTAACGCTGAGTTTTCTATTTCTTCTAGGTACCTTTCTTCCTTTTTTTCTGTTCATTCTTCTATCGCTCATCTTCTCTCGAGCTTATTTGGGAGATCTCTTTTTGTGTACCGTGAAAGAAATCTTCTTCTTTTGAAAAAACCTTCAAGTTCATCGATCCTTTAGTTTCTTATTCTTCTGAAGCAGCCACTTTCTTCATCATACTCATTGTCGTCACACAGCTAAGAAACAGATACAGGTAGTCTTTCTTCTGTTCAGTCGTAGGACTATACTTTAATGGTTTCTCCGTTGCAATGGGTCAAAGCATAAGCAGTGCTCCACCAACCTCATTAACCATCAGGACTTTTACTCCTTCGATAGCCAATGAATCTTTTAAATTGAATTCAAAATTACCTGTGACCACATCGCATGAACGTTTCAACGTAAATTAGGGTTAACCTCCTTATCTCATATTGCCTTAAAAATTACCGAGTCTCCTGTGAGAGACTATTCCACCAACTTGTATACTCCTCGTATCACCACACTATGGTTGCAACCTGTGTCACGCAATATCTAGAAGGGGGTTCGTTCACTCCCGTCTACTGCTGCTAACATACATTCACATATATACGGTTTAAAGGCATCCACGCTGTTTGGGTTTATCCTGTTCGTCGTGTAAACGTTAGCTGGTTTATTTTCCTCTTCATCCTTTCCCAATAGTTTCTTCGTCTTCGACTTCTAAGAAGTCAAATGATCCTTAACCACTTGGGCAAGTGCTTTCAGTTGATTCCACCAACATTCCTCACTGATATGGCCTCTCTTGCCACACTTGAAACAGAAAGTATCAACCTTCTGCACACCTTTCACGATACTTGAAGGAGGGCGATTCGACAATTATTGCTGTGGTACTATCGCATTCGGCTTAGGAACAGTACCAGTTCTACTTCCGCTGTAACAAATGAACTTGTTCACATTGTTATTACTGAACTGGTTTCCATGGTTTGGCGAATACTTGATACTTGGTCTGAACGAAGGTCAAAACTCCATACTCGAGGAGGGTTTACAACTGATGATATTATAATCTTCACTCAGCGAAGCTGCTTTTTCAAAATTCTTCACCTCTCTCTTTTTTAAGTACGCTCAAATATGTTCAGGAATTGGTCATAAATATTTTTCTATTACTAACAAATATTCTAAATCAGCCATCTCCCTCATGTTATTAGCCTTTATCCAATCGCTAAGACATCGTCGCTCCTGATAAGCATAATCCAGGAAAGTCCTTTCCTCGTACTTCCAAAAACTTCGGAATTTTCCTTATAATATTCTAGGGTCATCTGGTACACATGCAGCATGCTCCTCTTTACTTCTTGATACTCCTTTCTCTGGTCCTGGGATGAGGAGAGATATGCACTGCATCCCTTCGCAACAATTATACTCGGCACTAAAAAGGGTCATTTGCCTTCTGGCTATTCCATCATCGACGAGACCACTTCAAAATGATAGAAGAACTCATCCGAAGCTTCTTCTACGAATTTTATGATCAACATTTGTGCATTTTCTGCATCAAACACATGAGTTGCCAGCCTTGCACGAGCGTTCAAAAGTTCCAATTCCTTTGTATGTCATGCTTTTTTTTTCTCTTTTTCTTACCGTCTTGCAATTTCTCTAGCTTTCATTTCCTCGCATGTCGTGCATCTTCTCTATCTTTTTCTTCTCGTCTTGCTTCCATTTCCCTCACATGTCTTGCTTCTTCTCTGGCTTCTCCTCTCTCTTCTGCCATCATCTTTAACTTGATTATGTTCTCTTCTGCTGCAAATTTAAATCTTAGCGTCTACATCCCTTTCTGCTTTTATGCCTTCAGTTTGTGAGCCAATTGGTCCTTGCTTCACTACAAAATCTTATTCAGCTTTCTCCAACAATTCACTAGC
>NW_027168954.1:0-7500 GCF_036898095.1 Palaemon carinicauda | reverse complement strand
AGAGAAGGAGAGAAATGGAGAGAAAGAAATAAATGTTCCGATTGAATGATTTACCATTTAACCTCTTTTTGAAGCCTTTGACAATCATGTTTACTTGAAACAGACTACCAACACTCATGTCTATGAAGACTCCTATCATTGACGTTATCGTTTGCAATGTTTGAACTTGTAGCCACAGTTTTAACAAAAAATTCTGTTTGGTTACATTACAGGAGCTTTTAAAAAACTTCTTAAAGATAAATCGATCAAAGACAAAATCATTCCAGCTTCCTCTGTATCATGCAAAATACATCAAATATGGAAAAGCATTTGTGACAACTTCAGATATCAAAAACTTCACAGTATTGGCGATTTTTCATTTTTTTCTGTTCAACTAAGAAATCTTCAAATTACAATAAACTTAATTCCCCAAATCTCAGATAAGAAAACTTTAATGATCTATCAAAATAAAAAGAAGTTTTTCAATATAGGAAAATATAAACCCCGCAGATTCTGCAACACCTGATTATCAAAAAGATTCTTTGTATGCACCGATCTACCAGCTTAATGTTTCACAGGTGCTTGCAAAGATTTAACAGGTGAATTTTCCTTTGGATCTATGTAACCCCTCATTTCATGCATGCGCGTTATGGCATAACTGGCTTGATCACTGGAGATTACTAAAGCACCGGAATCTAATAAAAGCGTGATAAATAAAGCAACATACAATGGCATTTCGCTTTGCTCGTGACCATTATTGTAAGTTTCTCTTTGTTGAAAGACAAGTTTGTAGGCCTTGTCGGTGCTGTCATTCATCGATGATAGAAGATGCCCATGACAACTGAGGTCCCCCAATTTCCTGTCCAAATTAGATGCTACCGTCAAAGACGACTGCTGGCATTTCATTGCATTCACGATCCTGGAAAGCAGATTCCAAAAATAAAACATTGTACATATATGCTTATAATTTCAAAAAACTTTACCTTCTATATCAAAGTTAAATTTCAGCAAAAAATGTCCTCTGGTTTTTTTTTTTTTTTTTTTTTTTTTTATCTTTGCCGTGTGTAATAAACCTTTTGTTTCGTAAACTCTCAAAGTTCAACAATAAAGTTTCCCTCGATAATATCAAAAGTCAAGATGGAGAGGACTTTCACTCTGGAATATTCTACTTAATTGAAGAATTTTTACCTCCATTTTATTAATAACCTTTGGTATAGAGCACCAAACCTCAAGTTAAAACATCAATTCCCTCTGTACCGGGACACCAATATTAGAGATTAAAAACCTCAACATATTTTTAAAAGTGGCAAAACAGTCGAAAGAATGAATAACTCTCACAAGTCCATAACACTGAAAAATGTAAGCAAGAATTGACCATTAATACATGTTAGTTGACAACACTTCAAAAAATCCGCTCTTTTGTACTCTTTCTGGGCTAACATACATTGATGACCTGAACAGTGTATTCAGTACAAGTTTAAATTCTTTGGTTTTCTATGATTTCTAAATCTGGCTTTTTGCTACCTACTTGCATTAAAATCGAAAAATTTTTGTTATCTGGAACAACGTTCAAACATTGTCAAAGTACTTTACATAATTCTGTCGACTGCCTCCTGCTCCTTCATGTTTAATTTTTAAGATTCATTTGCTGTCCAGTTTCCAACCACACTTTTCATGATAAAAAAAAAAAAAAAATCGCTGTATTCATCACTAAAAACTTCAAAATTACTCCAAACCTACTACTGAGGTGTCACAACTTATAAATTTCCCAACACCAGAGGCGTCACAATATAACTTAAATCTGAGGAGTCACAATATAGAGGTAAATTTCCTATGTCTGAAGCGTCGCAATATAGCGGTAAATTTCCTATGAGGCGTCGCAATATATTGATAAGATTGCCTACATCCGAGGCTTCGCAATGTGATAAATTGCCTACATCTGATTCGTCACAATATAGTAATAAACTGCCTACATCTTAGGCATCACAATATAGTGATAAACTGCCTACATCTGAGGCGTCACAATATAGTGCTAAACTGCCTACATCTGAGGCGTCACAATATAGTGCTAAACTGCCTACATCTGAGGCGTCACAATATAGTGCTAAACTGCCTACATCTGAGGCGTCACAATATAGTGCTAAACTGCCTACATCTGAGGCGTCACAAAATAGTGCTAAACTGCCTACATCTGAGGCGTCACAAAATAGTGCTAAACTGCCTACATCTGAGGCGTCACAAAATAGTGCTAAACTGCCTACATCTGAGGCGTCACAAAATAGTGCTAAACTGCCTACATCTGAGGCGTCACAAAATAGTGCTAAACTGCCTACATCTGAGGCATCACAATATAGTGCTAAACTGCCTACAACTGAGGCATCACAATATAGTGCTAAGCTGCCTACAACTGAGGCATCACAATATAGTGCTAAGCTGCCTACAACTGAGGCATCACAATAAAGTGCTAAGCTGCCTACATCTGAGGCGTCACAATATAGTGATAAACTGCCTACATCTTAGGCGTCACAATATAGTGATAAACTGCCTACATCTTAGGCGTCACGATATAGTGATAAACTGCCTACATCTTAGGCGTCACAATGAAGTAATAGGTTAAATAAGTCTGATGCAAGTATATAGTTAAAGTAATGACCAAAATAAAAAGAATGAATTTCTGCGTCAAAACGTGATCTCAAGTAGAGCATCTGATATTTCTCCATTAAGTTCCCAACTAGCTTTGCTCAATATGTAAAAATACAGAAATACTTTACCGTTTTCATTTTTACAATACCTCTCACGAGGAATTTCGTGTAAATTATGTAACAGACAATTCTGTCCAAAAGATATTCGTTAAAAAACGTTTTTGTTAATTCAGAAGGTTTGGCATCTAAACAAGGTCTTTAACGATATAGTTTATCCTAATACTGTAGTTACGAAATTTGCCTTCAGTATTCGTCCACTGTAAACCTTTCCAAATACAATTTAGAGTCTGAAAACCAATTATACTTTCTTGTAAATAAATCCAAATATTGAAGCTTTTAAAGTAAATAACTAGCATCCAATGCCCCTTCAAAACAACCATCCGCAGCCATGCCATCATCTAAAAATACTTCAATCTTCACTTCCTTAGATCTCCAATATTTAACGGACTTAGGAACTCTAGTAAAGATGTACCGCCGCTTACAAACATATCTAAAGATAATCCATTATAAAACTTTTTAAATTTTTCCCCAATGAGAAAGATATTGACAACGTTTTAATAGATTTCTATGCGATAAACAGACTGTAGACTGATAAAATCCTTAAAAAGTTTGTAATAAAAAACCAGCCTTTGCTTACCATTTCCGTTCTTGGTCACCGTCAAAGGAATTATTTCTTAGTTTCTCTGATACCAGTATCACCCATTCTCTTTTAATAAATTCTGATTCGTCCCTTTCTGACCTATTGTAACCCAATCCAACAACCACAGTAACGGTTTTGAAATGGAATTTTGTGATTGCCCTTTTAGACGTCAATGACTATCTTACCGGACCCAATCTAATTCTGTTCAATGTATTGGGAATAACAACAACCAACAGGCGATTAAAAACAATAAAATAGAATAAACACAATGTTCCAATTTCCTTGTACCAACTGCTAAGTATACAAAATAAAAACAGCTATATTTTCACTTATCTTTTTGACGTCTTTCTTGGTACATTCCTGGCTCCAATGTCAACTCTCGGCCTTTATTGAGCTCTAGACCTCTTCCATCAAAGTTGATATGAATCCACACTTTCCCTCGATCTATAACTAGCTTGACACTTTCGGCGATGCTGCTCTTTGCGTACTAACTCGTTTCTGCAGCAGTTTTAGATGTTCCTTGTCCTCCAAGTTGATAAACAATCGCATCTAATGCTAACATTTTCGTATCAGTTTCCTCAAAATAACGCGATGCTCATTCAAATGGTTTTCCATCATACTTTAATGAGGTGCGGATACTTGTTGAATATTCTGCTGAAAATCGGATAATAGATTGTCCATCACTTCTTGAAACGGTTGCAGCATTCTGATTGCTAGCGTGAAAACACTATTCACATCTGAAGCTGTATTTGACCCTGCCTGGCGTCCTGGCTAATAAATTCGACTTGCTCGGGCTAGCGTGCTCTAGAAAGTGACCACTTACTAAATACCTCTTCAAACATCGAATACGTTTCACCCAACACTAAATTCTCATTGGCCACTGCCTACATAACAACTGAACTTAAGTAACAAGACACTTAAGATCTGCTTACATGTCGTTAGGACAATTATTTTTCTCTATACTTCGTAACGCGAAAAAATTCTATTACTTGAGACTTGAAAATATCTAAGCTTGTAAATGGAAATGTATTTATTTACCTACAAAAGGTCTATATTAGTTTATCCATTTGCAGGAGACGAACCCTTCGGTTTAAACAAAAAATAGATAAATTCATTAGTTAATACGCACGGTTGAGTAGGGCAAAGAATTCAATCATTCAGGAACTTAAATTTATGGAACTCCTAATTGAATGATCTCAGGCTTTAATATACTTTCATTTTTTAAAGTTCAATATGGCCTATGAACGTTCATTCAGCAAAATATTTATTGCACTCAAGGATGTAATATGCAAAATTACTTCATAAAGACAAACAATTATATACAAATTTTATAATATAAGCTACTTTCAGGTGGCATAAAATTCAAAAGAAAACAATTCTTTTATATATCACATACGTTTATGGTTCTATAGGAAAACAGATAATTATTTCTACCGAATTAAGAGGTATGATGAAATTCTGGGTAAGAACAAGTGTTACCTAATGCAATTGTTTACAAAAAAGCTAAACCAAGATTTAGGTATAGACAGGTAAGTAACTTTCGAGTTTAGTGCTTTTCGACGTTAATGGACTGAATACAAAGTAGAGTCAAATTTCCTTATGCATTGGGTGATCCACAGTAAATTTCATTAACTTTTGATGAACATTATAAAAAAAAAATTAAGAGTTTGCTCATGGTATATAAAATCAAATTAAGATTTTGAAGGACATTCTTGGGTCCGAAATGACAAAAAAATTTGGCCTATAATTCAAGGACAGGAATTTTAGTTGTAGTATAGACATTTTGCTGAACACTTTTGAATCAATGAATATATAATATATGAGTTATATGGTAAGCATATCGAGGCAGGACGTGGAGACTTTTTAGCTGTAGCATACTATTCATTACTAGAAGAGAATCGATAAGAAAATGAACAATGACGAGCACATACTTATACATAAATTCCATGACTAATATTTACTCTTCTTACATTCACGAATACAGTAAAAAAAAAATGCTATAATTTTATTCCTAAGACGACTTTTTTTTTTTCTTTATATAAAGGTAAAACAAAATGGTACAATGACAATATGATGAATATGGAAAAAAAATAAGATATTTGCGACTCAATTCAAGAATGACTTATTACAAAGATTTATTTCAAGTAATTCAATACAAGGAACGTGTGAGAATCCCTCAGTAACTAAATTGCTAGACTTAATTGCTACTGTAACCTGTGTATCATAATACATAGGAACTCAGCGCTTTAGTTGTTTGTCCATTTCACCAACAATTGCCGGGGTGTTTGCTGTCATATCGATCCATTACACCGTACCTTATCAGATCGTCCAATTAGTGCTCCTGTAATATCTTTGGTTCTGTTTCAGGTTCAGGGAGCCTTCCTTACTTTATTATAACTATTATTATCAATATTTATTATGAAGAAAAATAGCAATAATGACAAAAATAGTGACGATTATTATTATCATCATTGTTTTGTATTCCATCAATTTGATAGCTTTTCAATTATTGGTTTAACGAGTCTTTTCCTACAAAGAAAAAAAAAACATGAACATGGGAAATACTATATTCATTGAAAATATATTTTTCAAGGCTTTATTTTTTCTATCTGGAATAGATACTCCAAATAATAGCTAACATGGAGTTTTATTTTAAAGAATATGGGTAGATTAGCTTTATAAATAATACCACAACTGCTTTTCTACAGAGTTATAAGAAATGCTATTGCTGGTAATTTTTTAAAAATAAAGATTGACAAAGGATATATTTATTCAAGGACCTGACTGGACTGTTTCCTTCCTTACAAGACAATTATATAATAAATGTGTGGTTGTCTATGTGAGTAAATGTATGATTCATGATATGCCATCATGTTATCTCAAACAGCCATTTTGCTAAGTCTTTGGTTCTACCATTTCACAAAACTTCAATGGTTTAGCATTTCTCAGAAAAGACTTCTTGAATTTTTTTGGATAGTCTAACCCATGGATCCAGAAAGGAACTATTATTTGGAAAATTAAATTGTTTTGCAAAAATAAAGCAATTGGATTCAAGATTCTAAACTAGTTTTATGTTGATCATCTTATCCTTTAGCTTACATATATAACTGGTTACGGCAATTGATCTGTAATTAGTGTATTCCAGTGCGTTTTTATTGGGTTTCTTAATTGGGTTGATACTGGAAATTTTCCTGATTTTGAATGAATATAGTCGTCCATATTGTGTTCAAGATTTAAAAAGAAAAAAAAAAAAACAGCATTTTCTGGGAGATATGAAAACTGTTCATATAACTTTGCACCTCCCGTGGGGCACTGGTCTCCAGGGAAGCGAGGTTATGTTGCGGGGCAATTTGGAATTCATCGATTCTTTGAAGCTTATCAAAATAATTTTCCAAGCTTTAGATACCTGAAAAAGGCCGACCAAGTTTTCCAGGATCTTAAGAGCAATCACTTATCGATGAATCGTTCACTTGTAGGGTGAATAAATATAATAGAGCAAACTCGCCACAAAGTTTTCGTAATGCTATTAAGAGCTCTTATATGAGTTTGTGGGTTGACTCAATTAATATATTTGTAACCGTAACTCTCTCTTTATTTCTCAAAATACTTATACTTCTTGGCAAGGGAACATTTTTGCATTATTCTCCGATAAGAAGAACCACTGTTCTTAAATCTTCTACAGCAAAATTTGGAAATATTTCTTATAACCCCGCTTCTTTCATTGTACAATGGAATTACAATTTTTATTTAATTTACAAATTTGGGTTTGGCACTGTGAGCACCTTTCAATGGTCCTTCTATAAAAAAAAAAAATCATAGGCCTTAATAAGAGAAAATGAAATATTAGAATTTTCTGTCTGATTGAATTAGCTTCAATCTCCTTCCACATCCCTACATTTAGGGTAAAATTAACATAGGATGCTTTTAACATGATTCTAGAGATTTGGAAAGTGGTCAATTCCTTTTAAAATTGCAATACCTATTTCAGAGTGATTTTTTAAGGTAAGAGATTGCCAAAGGTATTATGAAAGGTTTTTGGTTCATTATTATACTATGTAACTGGACTATTCCTAAAAACATTCTATACTATTCCTATCCCAAATCCACTACGTCTCTTAGTAGTATTGGATAAAAAAGGTGGCTTTTAGTTTGTCTAAAATCATATTGAAAGCTACAGTT
>NW_027168952.1:42500-45000 GCF_036898095.1 Palaemon carinicauda | reverse complement strand
CGTTTCATAGTCAGAACTTAGATTTGTTACAGAAAATTGGTCTACGTAAAAGCCTCAAGTACCTTAACTTTCATATCGGTTCATGGGTCTGACACCATAAGCCTAAACTAACTCCATAATTTCTCTACACATACCACGCTCGGAATTGCCGTTTGACAAGTGCTCATTCTAGCATAAGCCCAGCTTTATATAAGCTACCTAAGCCACATTCATTCCCATGATTACTGTAATTATGGACTATGGGGTATGCTGCTCTCGCATCAAAAATTAGGATCCTTCCCATCCATGTCCGTCGTCACCCTTACTAACAAGTGTATGTATGAGCATGTTGGTTAATTAACTAAGACTAATTATCCACAGTCTGGTCTTGGCTCCACTTTGCACATAAATAAACATTAGGTCATTGCTCCTCAGTACAGGTTGGAGTATGTCGACTTTGCGGTACATTGCGGTAAACACGTAAGCCGAGAGGGAAAATATTTTGGTGGAAAAAAATTTGATGACCCAATTGCCTACACACTATCCAACTATGGCCCATGGTTCTTGACATAGATAGGTTAGATTTATTCAATAACCTGTTAGGTGTTGGTTAAGGGGGTTCAGGCTTGCCAAGCCCCAACCCTCCTATCCATCCAGCCAGGTAATGAGGTATTACAGTTTCAGCCAAATTCGGATATCTAATTATTTTATGAATAAACATATTTTTTGATGATTCATGCAAAAATGTAACTTGAATCTTCTGCAAATTAAGGGTTGCAAAAATATTTGGCAATTTAGTATTTGGTTAAGTTTACCAATTTGATAATAAACGCCAAACATGCGTAGCAAAACATGTTCCGTTTGCCAAAACATAGGAGTAATGAGATAACATTTAATCACAAAAAAAGAGAGTTACAGAGGAGCAAAAGCTAATAAATCAATGGCTCAATTAAGGAGGTATTTGAAATACGACGAAGACGGCTACAATTGACTCTACTCCATAGAAAATAGGATGGAAAATTAAGTTTTCTATGCATCCGTAAGACCCTGACTTCCAATAGAGGAACCCCATTATAGTAGTTATTAAGGGAGCCCTATTATCTCTAAATTGATTAATTAAAACAGAAATAAAGGTAAAATTCATTAAAAATCAAAAGGGAGAAAGAATATATTTTCATAGATTTCCAAGTTTGGTTAAAAATGTAATTCTACCGGTAATGACCATCCCCTATGTTAGGTTAGGTAATATTAGCTTTGATTTTTATACACCCTGAGTTTTTCCGTTTTTCAAAACCCAAAAACCAGGTTCCTAATAAGATTCCTTAAGTAAAACTTTACCCCCAAATAATGTATCGATATGATTTTAGTATTATATACTTTTAAATATTCATATTCCTAGTTAAAAGGATTTTTCACATATACTAGAGGATATGCACAAAACATCACAAAATTTATTAAAAGTATAAGAATCTGATTAGTTCCTATATTAACTCAATAAATTATACCCTGATAAATTGTTTAATCATTGGCGTATCATATATTATAGAGAAAGATTCCACCATAAATCATCTACTAGCACCACCTACTATAACATAATAGCCTAACTGCATGTTGCTTAAGGATTAATAACACCAACATATGCAATACTTCATATCTATACGACGAAAATACTACGCTAATTTCACTTGGATGAACTCTGCTTTATAAATAAACCTTATTTGTAACCAATGCAACTGCACTCACCTTGTTATTAGTAACAATTTAAATTTGCCACACAACACATAACAATTAATTTGACTTGTAACGATATTCTTGATAGTTTATCTGTTAATATTTCTAACGTCTTGAAACTAATTCTCAATTTTCCCAAGGACTCTTGAGTAAGTTGAGTTTCCGAAGCCCGGCGAACGCTGATGGCGCCATCTATTGAGCGATTTTTTTAAAGTTTAAGATATTTGGATTTGAAGGGACATGTTACCCAACTGGTTCTTTGGAATTATTTATAAACAAACAATTCTGTACAAATATAAATGCATTCCAATCATTATTCCAGTTGTTATTCTTTCAAGCAAGCTATTAGATATGAAGGTTCTGATGCTATTGTAATTATTACAATTATTTACAATGCATACACACTTACCGAATGAGTCTAAATATAGGGAACACTTATCAGTACGGTATGTTTAGCAAGATAAAACCTATATCAACTATCATATTGATATGATTGATTGATTGAGTAAATGACCTATTGCTGAAGGTTACTTTGTTAACCGTTATTATCTACAAAGCACTATCGATATTATGAAATGAATTCCTCAATAAATATCTTGAATCGTGTTATTGAACTCTTCACATTTTAACAAAGGCAAATCTCTTCTTATGAAGACTTTTCCATAACGTTATATGATCTTATCTCGAGAGTGTAACATAGTGGTTAGGTTCAAAGTAGATTGACAGAGACTAGCAACGACGACGGTGTCTCTGCAGAGATTGGCCAAAATCTCGCACGCTTGATTTGATG
>NW_027168952.1:7500-37500 GCF_036898095.1 Palaemon carinicauda | reverse complement strand
AGGATCCTAAACTCGTTGTCTTGATCATCCTTCAATGCTTTATGCAAAGGATCCTTTCCCTGCATGAAATGAGGTGTCTTATCCTTGAGGTATTTCATGAAATATCTATTGTGTTTATGAAATAAAGAAGAGTTTTAGTGTTTCTTATGCAATCTCGTTGTTTTGTATCTTGGCGTATGTTTACAATGAGACTTGCTGTACGATATTAACTCATAGTGTAATGAGTGCCGTGGAGATGCCAGACGTAAAAGTGTTGGCGAGAGAGAGAGAGAGAGAGAGAGAGAGAGAGAGAGAGAGAGAGAGAGAGAGAGAGAGTCCATCTAGCTTTTTGTGATTTCCATAAGAAAAAATTTATTATAAATATTTCCCTTCAAATTAAAAAATCTTTACTAAGAATTTTGAAAATATGAAATAAATAATCTTAGTTGTGAAGAATTTTCTTCACTCTTCTTCTTTCAATCGTATTTTTAGCTCTCTTTTACTAATACTATAGCTACCCCTTAAACATTCTCTCCTACATCTAGTTTTCTTTAACGAAACATAGGGAGGACTAATCTAAACTTGTTGACAGTGGCGCACGCCATGCTCGTGACGTCACAGCGTAGATACGCACAACAGATGGCCTTAGTTGTAACCCCGGCTTATGTTGGTTCTTTCCTTAAACTACATGGGTCGAGATTAAATTCCTAAACTGCACATTTTAAATAAATTCCAATACTGCTGAATTAATGCATCTTATATTTCTCAATACCAATTAAGGTTTGTTAATTTAAGATGTATGCCTATCGCACCAGTCCATTGCTAATTAATCATTTTAAATATTAATTCTTAGCAAGCCAGAATAGGTAGGATTATTGTACATATAACCTCCCTCAGAGCAGCAAGATTTATCTGAGTATTTAGTACAAAATCCTGCCTCCTCTGCACTCCTTTCAACAATATATTGCCCTGTCCTTAAGTCCCGATATGGCAACCCCAATGGATTACCGTGCGCATCATGACCGTCACTTGTTTGGCAAGGTGAAGCCAGGTGATCTCCTCGACCTCTGTGTCGGCCCATTCTACGAGAAGCTGCCCTAGCCTGCTGACCTGCCTGGTCATTGAACCCGAGCACTTCTGGCTCACCGCCCCCCCCCCCCCCCCCCCCGCACTCTCTCTCCCAAAACTCGACTCACAAAAGGTTGCTGCCGGTCGGAGAGATTGAGAAGAAGAGGACCCTGATGTACCTAGTTACAGCTACAGTGAGAATTCTTGGGGTGAGCCAGGCAAGAGATTAGTGCGACAATCAGGTCAACAGCTATCACGGGCATAGGACTAAACTTTAAAGGAGTGCAGGTACTACATCAATGGCCATTTAGTTTTCCCCCATTTTTTGTTAGCTTAGACTAATTTTAACTTTATAGGGAACCTGGCTAATTACAATATTCGGACTGTGTGCGGTGGGATTGTGTGTAAATATTTTTCCGTTATCATTTCTGGTTTGAGACTAGCATAGTCTCTGGGTCACGTGGGCCACGTGCCAGACCCCATTATGATTTTTGATTGTTGCAGACTACGTGTCTAACCCATCATTTCATTATTTGAATTGCATTTCTTTTGATACCATTTTTTGCCTTTGTTAAGATGTCCGTTTCTTTGATGTAAATTTGTGAAATAAATCAATATTAGGTTAATTAAACCTCCTTAGTATTTTTGCTCCCTCATTTATTTTAATGTATGAAATGAATAGTTGATCACGGGACAAAATACCCCATATTTAAAGAGTAAGTCTATAGGTGGTAACAGCGAGGTACTTTGCATTAATATATTTGCTTCGAAGGTAAAGATCCTTATCTTTAAACTTTTAAACTACTTTACATCACTGCTCCCATTTTGGATTTTGTCTACCTTACATTAACGTAAAATAACTGTCCAGCATTTCATTGGGGTAGCTGGGACGGAGCCGGAACAGAGCCTGAGAATGAGATGACTATAGACCTGACAAAGCTAGAGTAGGCCATAAATTATTGTTAATCCTACGTGTGGAGTGCTTCGGCCTCTGGACAGTAAAATTTCCCCCCTTTGTATTTAAAGAGTGTGGTTAGTGAATTGTGACAGTAAAGTATTAGCAGGGTGTTTGTGCCCCGAGAGTAAGTGCTCCTATCCTCCCCTGTTGAACTTTATGTAACTGTTATAAGGAGACTTTCCCGGACTAAGTTCCCACTCAGAACACAACCATTAAAAAATTCTCCACACGAGTGGTCCTTCGAACCGGATCTTTTACCTTTGACTTATGAAGCATTAACGTAATTAATCAGCTTGATTAAGCATATAGTAACTCGCTATATCACTTACCCACACGCACACAGCCAGTTTGTCGAATATGTAATGCCCAGACTTTAATTGGGAAGAGAAATTTGTAATCATCATGATCGTTTTGTATCGACCACATGTTTAAGGAAATAACTACGTAACCAGGTTAATTTGTTGCTTGAATGTTCTCTACAGAAAGACTAGAATTTGTCGTAGGAACTTCACTCTGTCTCGGATCCGTTCACCCACGTGTTGTGGCGGAATCCACTTATACCAGAAAGTTCTAAGCTACTTGAACTAAGGTTTTTTGTTGTTCAGACGCCCGTGTTTACTGCTCAGCTAGAGCGCCGGTGTACCCGTTCTGTCAACTAATTTTGCTAGCATCTAATTTGTAACATTTTGTACCTTGGTCTACCTTCCTTTGTGTCGTTTACCTTCCCTAACCAACATTAACTTTTCTAACTAAAGTTTCCCGTATACCTAGCACGTCCTTGTCCGAAAGAGCGAATTGGCGCAACATAATTTTAAGTGTTTTTACGAGTAACGTAGAAACTTAACACCAAGTCCGTTTCATTCCACGTGTTTGTTCCGAGATGGCGGATCTTGTTTACAGCCCAAACTAAGGTTCGTAATTGTTTGCTACCGTAAGTAATTACTGCGTGTAGTTAATTTAATTTCCTTTAGCGAGGAAATATTGTTTTTGTCCTTTAGCGAGGATATTTTTGTTTTACCTCCGCGTGAGGGAAATTTTATATTTGTTTAGCCTCCACGAGTGCTCTTTAAAGTCGCTGCCTTGTGCGCCAATCTACATTTTGAATAGTTCAGTGGTCACCTTAGTGCGCCCGTAATTGTGAAATCGTCACAACAGTGTCAGCCTCGACCTGTTATTTTAACATTTAACTTGAATCTTTGCATTCATAAGCCCATGTGCTTTCTAATATGTTCTTTGAAGTAAATTGATTAGTCATTATCGCCACGTGCGTAAATAATTCATTTTAGCAAAGTCTTTAACGTCACGTGACCTGGGCATCGTCTGTTTTGTTGGACACGGTCACTTTGAATTTTAAAGTAATTTCATGATTCATATTTTTGTCCATTTAACTTGTTCCCCCATCATGAGTAAATTTAAATGTTCAATTACCATGCTATTAAATTTGTAAAGTTTCATTTTCATGATCGTTTGAAAATTCAGATTTATCCTTGTTTTGTTTTACGAATCCGTTCATCCAACGTGGTCATTCCAAGATGGCGGACTTCATGCTTAACGTAAACAACCCTTCACCGCCTAAGGCGGAAACGCTTAGCCCCGAGGAGATTAACGCTAGGCTTAAGGAACAGGAGTTGACGTTCACCTTTGTGTGTGAGGACTCAGACCTAGCACTTCATGCTCTTGCTTCTGTAGATTTTCCCAGCATGGGTTCAGAAGCCGTAAATCATTTTAAAAACCTTATTGGTAAAGTAATAGATGAACTTTTTAATTACAAGAATTTTTGGAGACGTCATTACGGCCATCCTATTGTTAAATTAAATTATCCAGTGCTTGCTGCCTGTTCAAGTAAAATTGAGATTGCTTTTAATAGCCTCATGGCTCATCCAAATTTACTTATAAAACCTAATCAGTCTTGTTCTTCTTCGAATGCAACACCTTCAGTGACACGTCCCCTAATTGTTACTTCTAACGTATCGGCAGTCAAGCACAATGTTCATTATTTTGTCTCAATTCCCCAACCAGTAAAATCATCACATTTCAATACTATGTTGCCAACACGGCATACGATTAGTAATTTTGAGTCAGCCCCACCTGCTTTATCCTCATCTCCAAACCTTAAGCCGCCAGCGTTCGATCACCCTCAACCCCCTTTGTCTTTGCCGCCGGTGACAGTCCGTCCCGGAGAAAACCCCATTCATTGTCTTAAAATGGACCCCCCTCGTGGTAGCGCAAATACCACTCAACTTAACCGTGTGCGTGATGGCCAGCAGAGGCCTGTACCGGTAAATTCAATAACTAAGACTGTAGTATCCCATGGACCAGTGCTCACGTTGCCTGACTGTCCAGTTCTTAAGCCCGTAACTTTCGCTCTAACCCGTGTTGACGCTAAAACATCCCCGTTAAAATCTGAAACCCGCTCTCAGAACGAGCCGCGTGATCGCAAGGTTAAGACCTTAGCAGTCAGAAATGAACCTTGTGCACTGACGGCGGATTTAGCGAAGGTCACACATGTAGACCTAGCACCGGAGCTTAGAGCCTGTTTACAAATAACTTTGCTTAAGGATAACGGTCCCATTAACATCATTCATTGTTTTCATTCACTTTTGTATGGCACAACTGTAAGCCTTTATCATTTTTGCCAAGTCATTCAGCAGCATTTTTTCAGCCAATCCCATGCTTTAACTTTAAAACATAAATTTAATTCTTGCCTTGACATTTTGTCATTTTATTATAATACCCCTGACATCCTTCAGCTTGTGCCGAATATAACTTTTCCTTTAATTGCTCCCCTTGCAAGCGTTTTCTTAAAGACGACATCCAAGACCCAAACTGTCATAAATACGATGTCCCCATAGACCTAGTTCGTCTCGATTTATCATTCAGGCTAGTGTCAAGAAAATTTTCACCTTTAAACGCCGAGAAGGAAGTAACTTTTCTCCTTTTGTCAAGCAACGAATACAAAGTTTTCATTACGCCAGTAGTTTTCTTTGTAAAATCATTTAATGTAAAACGTTGGGTGTTAGACCGGGATTGGGATTCACCCCCATAATTTTTAATTTGTCATTTGCCGGACTTGTTGCTGAACTCGACTGACATTGGCTTACGTTTTGTTTGCTCTATCCGTACCCCTAGGGTGGGAAGAATTGAGTATTTTTAATCGTTTAATTACCATTGCATCGTACGTTTCAAGTTAACACTGATCATTTACTTATATTAACGCTTCCGTGAAACATTGCCTGCGTGGTTCAATATTCCCCAAATTCACGTGAAAGCATAACTTTTGATTCAATTGATTTCAATTAACGTTAACAGCGTTTTGTTAACTTTAAACGGACGATGATGTGAAGAACAACTTCACTCATCATTCAGCCAGTAACCTTATCTCGCTCATACTAACAAGTAGTTGAATCACATTTGCCGGAACTAACCCCTCTCCCTTTTTTCTCCCCTTTATCCCCAGGGTGTGAAGAATTTTCTTCACTCTTCTTCTTTCAATCGTATTTTTAGCTCTCTTTTACTAATACTATAGCTACCCCTTAAACATTCTCTCCTACATCTAGTTTTCTTAACGAAACATAGGGAGGACTAATCTAAACTTGTTGACAGTGGCGCACGCCATGCTCGTGACGTCACAGCGTAGATACGCACAACAGATGGCCTTAGTTGTAACCCCGGCTTATGTTGGTTCTTTCCTTAAACTACATGGGTCGAGATTAAATTCCTAAACTGCACATTTTAAATAAATTACAATACTGCTGAATTAATGCATCTTATATTTCTCAATACCAATTAAGGTTTGTTAATTTTAAGATGTATGCTATCGCACCAGTCCATTGCTAATTAATCATTTTAAATATTAATTTTTAGCAAGCCAGAATAGGTAGGATTATTGTATATATAACCTCCATCAGAGCAGCAAGATTTATCTGAGTATTTAGTACAAAATCCTGCCTCCTCTGCACTCCTTTCAACAATATATTGCCCTGTCCTTAAGTCCCGATATGGCAACCCCAATGGATTACCGTGCGCATCATGACCGTCACTTGTTTGGCAAGGTGAAGCCAGGTGATCTCCTCGACCTCTGTGTCGGCCCATTCTACGAGAAGCTGCCCTAGCCTGCTGACCTGCCTGGTCATTGAACCCGAGCATTTCTGGCTCACCCCCTCCCCCCCCCCCCGCACTCTCTCTCCCAAAACTCGACTCACAAAAGGTTGCTGCCGGTCGGAGAGATTGAAAAGAAGAGGACCCTGATGTACCTAGTTACAGCTACAGTGAGAATTCTTGGGGTGAGCCAGGCAAGATATTAGTGCGACAATCAGGTCAACAGCTATCACGGGCATAGGACTAATCTTTAAAGGAGTGCAGGTACTACATCAATGGCCATTTAGTTTTCCCCCATTTTTTATTAGCTTAGACTAATTTTAACTTTATAGGGAACCTGGCTATTTACAATATTCGGACTGTGTGCGGTGGGATTGTGTGTAAATATTTTTCCGTTATCATTTCTGGTTTGAGACTAGCATAGTCTCTGGGTCACGTGGGCCACGTGCCAGACCCCATTATGATTTTTGATTGTTGCAGACCACGTGTCTAACCCATCATTTTCATTATTTGAATTGCATTTCTTTTGATACCATTTTTTGCCTTTGTTAAGATGTCCGTTTCTTTGATGTAAATTTGTGAAATAAATCAATATTAGGTTAATTAAACCTCCTTAGTATTTTTGCTCCCTCATTTATTTTAATGTATGAAATGAATAGTTGATCACGGGACAAAATACCCCATATTTAAAGAGTAAGTCTATAGGTGGTAACAGCGAGGTACTTTGCATTAATATATTTGCTTCGAAGGTAAAGATCCTTATCTTTAAACTTTTAAACTACTTTACATCACTGCTCCCATTTTGGATTTTGTCTACCTTACATTAACGTAAAATAACTGTCCAGCATTTCATTGGGGTAGCTGGGACGGAGCCGGAACAGAGCCTGAGAATGAGATGACTATAGACCTGACAAAGCTAGAGTAGGCCATAAATTATTGTTAATCCTACGTGTGGAGTGCTTCGGCCTCTGGACAATAAAATTTCCCCCCTTTGTATTTAAAGAGTGTGGTTAGTGAATTGTGACAGTAAAGTATTAGCAGGGTGTTTGTGCCCCGAGAGTAAGTGCTCCTATCCTACCCTGTTGAACTTTATGTAACTGTTATAAGGAGACTTTCCCGGACTAAGTTCCACTCAGAACACAACCATTAAAAAATTCTCCACACGAGTACATAAAGTTTAGTCATAATTATTTTACTATTGTACGCAACCTGTCAAAAAGACGGCTAGATATTTAGATAGATATGCACACACACGCACCGCGCACTCGAACACGCAACACCTCCCACCAAGGTATGACTACTCTATTTCTCCGGATGTATGGGAATGCTACTAAGCGTGACCGGAAAGACATATATTCATATATTTATATACATATACATATATATATATATATATATATGTATGTATATATATATATATATATAGCTAGACAGATATATTATATTATATATATATATATATACATATATATATATATACTGTATATATATATATATATATATAATTTATATATATATATATATATATAATTGTGAAGAATTTTCTTCACTCTTCTTCTTTCAATCGTATTTTTAGCTCTCTTCTACTAATACTATAGCTACCCCTTAAACGTTCTCTCCTACATTCAATTTTCTTTAACGAAACAGGTAGGACTAATCTAAACCTAAACTTGTTGACAGCGGCGCACACCATGCTCGTGACATCACAGCGTAGATACGCACGATAGAAGGTCTTAGTCGTAACCCCGGCGTATGTTGGTTCTTTCCTTAAACTACATGGGTCGAGATTAAATTCCTAAACTGTATTTTTTATATAAATTTCAATACTGCTGAATTAATGCATCTTATATTTCTCAATACCAATTAAGGTTGTTAATTTTAAGATGTATGCCCATCGTACCAGTCTATTGCTAATTAATCATTTTAAATATTAATTTTTAGCAAGCCAGAATAGGTAGGATTGTTGTATATATAACCTCCCTCAGAGCAGCAAGATTTGTCTGAGTATTTAGTACAAAATCCTGCCTCCTCTGCACTCCTTGCAACAATATATTGCCCTGTCCTTAAGTCCCGATATGGCAACCCCAATGGATTACCGTGCGCATCAAGCTCCTCACCTGTCCTGGAAAGGTGAAGCCAGGTGATCGCTTCGACCTCAGTGTCGAGCCGATTCTACGAGAAGCTGCCCTGGCCTGCTGACCTGCCTGGTCATTGAACCCGTGCACTTCTGGCTCACCCCCCCCCCCCCCCCCCCCCCGCGCACCCTCTCTCCCAAAACTCGACTCACAAAAGGTTGCTGCCGGTCGGAGAGATTGAGAAGAAGAGGACCCTGGTGTACCTAGTTGCAGCCACAGTGAGAATTCTTGGGGTGAGCCAGGCAAGAGTGCAACGTGCCCATTAGTGCAACAACCAGGTCAACAGCTATCACGGGCATAGGACTAATCTTCAAAGGAGTGCAGGTACTACATCAATGGCCATTTAGTTTTCCCCCAATTCTTAGCTTAGACTAATTTTAACTTGATAGGGAACCTGGCTAATTACAATATTCGGACTGTGTGCGGTGGGATTGTGTGTAAATATTTTTCCGTTATCATTTCTGGTTGAGACTAGCATAGTCCTCTGGGTCACGTGGGCCACGTGCCAGACCCCATTTTGATTTTTGATTGTTGTAGACCACGTGTCTAACCCATCATTTCATTATTTGAATTGCATCTCTTTTGATACCATTTTTTGTGTTGTTAAGATGTCCGTTTTGTTTTAATGTAAATTTGTGAATAAATCAATATTAGGTTAATTAAACCTCCTTAGTATTTTTGCTCCCTCATTTATTTTAATGTGTGAAATGAATAGTTGATCACGGGACAAAGTACCCAATATTTAAAGAGAAAACCTAAGTAAGTCTATAGGTGGTAACAGCGAGGAACTTTGCATTAATATGTTTGCTTCGAAGGTAAAGATCCTTATCTTTAAACTTTTTAACTACTTTACATCACTGCTCCCATTTTGGATTTTGTCTAACTACATTAACGTACAATAACTGTCCAGCATTTCATTGGGGTAGCTGGGACGGAGCCGGAACAGAGCCTGAGAATGAGATGACTATAGACCTGACAAAGCTAGAGTAGGCCATAAATTATTGCAAATTCTACGTGTGGAGTACTCCGGCCTCTGACAGTAAAATTTCCCCCTTTTGTATTTAAAGAGTGATGGTTTGTGAATTGTGACAGTAAAGTATTAGCAGGGTGTTTGTGCCCCGAGAGTAAGTGCTCATATCCTCCCCTGTTGAACTTTATGTAACTGTTATAAGGAGACTTTCCCGGACTAAGTTCCCACTCAGAACATACCATAAAAAATTCTCCACACGAGTGGTCCTTCGATCCGGATCTTTTACCTTTGACTTGTGAAGCATTAACGTAATTAATCAGCTTGATTAGGCATATAGTAACTCGCTGTATCACTTAACCACACGCACACAGCCAGTTTGTCGAATGTGTAATGCCCAGACTTTAATTGGGAAGAGAAATTTGTAATCATCATGATCTTTTTGTATCGACCACGTGTTTAAGGAAAGAACTACGTAACCAGGTTAATTTGTTGCTTGAATGTTCTCTACAGAAAGACTAGAATTTGTCGTAGGAACTTCACTTTGTCTCAGATCCGTTCACCCACGTGTGGCGGAATCCTCTTATACCAGAAAGTTCTAAGCTACTTGAACTAAGGTTTTTTGTTGTTCAGACGCCCGTGTTTACTGCTCAGCTAGAGCGCCGGTGTACCCGTTCTGTCAACTAATTTTGCTAGCTAAGCATCTAATTTGTAACATTTTGTACCTTGGTCTACCTTCCTTTGTGTCGTTTACCTTCCCTAACCAACCTTAACCTTTCTAACTAACGTTCCCGTATACATAGCACGTGTCCTTGTCCTAAAGAGCGAATTGGCGCAACATAATTTTAAGTCTTCTTACAAGTAACGTAGAAACTTAATTTCACCAAGTCCGTTTCATTCCACGTGTTTGTTCCGAGATGGCGGATCTTGTTTACAGCCCAAAACTAAGGGTTCGTAATTGTTTGCTACCGTAAGTAAATTACTGTGTGTAGTTAATTTAATTTCCTTTAGCGAGGAGGTATTATTTGTGTCCTTTAGCGACGATATTTTTGTTTTACCTCCACGTGAGGGAAATCTCATTTTTGTTTAGCCTCCACGAGAGTGCACTTTAAAAGCTAAGTCGTTGCCTCGTGCGCCTATCTACATTTTGAGTAATTCAGTGGCTGCCCCAGTGCGCCCGTAATCGTGAAATCGTCACAACAGTGTCAGCCTCGACCTGTTATTTAACTTTTAACTTGAATCTTTGCATTCATAAGAAATGTGCTTTCTAATATGTTTTACTTTAAAGTAACTTAATTAGTCATTATCGCCATGTGCGTAAATAATTCTGTTTATTGAAGTCTAAAGTCACGTGACCTGGGCATCGTCTGCTTTTTTGGACCCGGTCACTTTGAAATTTAAAGTAATTTCATGATTTATATGTTTCTCATCATTTAACTTTTTCCTCCTACCATGAGTAAATTTAAATGTTCAATTGTCACGCTAGTAAATGTGTAAAGTTTCATTTTTACATTTCTTTTGAAAATTCAGTTACCCTTTGTTTGCTTTTACGAATCCGTTCATCAAACGTGGTCATTCCAAGATGGCGGACTTCATGTTTAACGTAAACAACCTTCCACCGCCTAAGTCGGAAACACTTAGCCCGAGGAGATTAACGCTAGGCTTAAGGAACAGGAGACAACATTCACCTTTGTGTGTGAGGACTCAGACCTAGCACTTCATGCTCTTGCTTCTGTAGATTTTCCCAGCATGGGTTCAGAAGCCGTAAGTCATTTTAAACCCTTATTGGTAAAGTAAGAGATGAACTTTGTAATTACAAGAATTTTTGGAGACGTCATTACGACCATCCCATTGTTAAATTAAATTATCCCGTACTTGCTGCCTGTTCAAGTAAAATTGAAATTGCTTTTAATAGCCTCATGGCTCATCCCAATTTAATAATTAAAGATAATCAATCGTGTTCCTCTTCAAGGGTAAAACCTTCAGTGACACGTCCAGTTGTAAACGCTATTAATAGTCCCCTAATTGTTACTTCTAATATATCAGCAGTCAAGCACAATGTAATTAATTTTGCATCAAAACCCCAACCTGTTCAATCGTCACATTCCAGTACTATGTTGCCAACACGGCATATGATTAGTGAGTTTGTGTCAGTCCCACGTGCTCCGTCCTCATCTCCGAACCTTAAGCCACCCGCGTTTGATCACCCTCAACCCCCTTTGTCTTTGTCGCCGGTGACAGTCCGTCCCGGAGAAAAACTCATTCCCAGTCTTAATATGGACCCCCCAACTGGTAGCGCAAATACCACTCAACCCAACCGTGTGCTTGAAGGCCAGCAGAGGCCTACACCGGTAGTAGATTCATTCATTAAAACCGTACTATTCCATGGACCACTGACTGTCCTATTCTTAAGCCCATAACTTCCGCTCCAATCCGTGTTGACGATAAAACATCCACGTCAAAATCTTAAACCCGCTCTCAGAACGAGCCGCATGAACGCAACCTTAGGACTTTAGCAGCCAGAAAGGGACCTTTTGCACTGGCGGTGGATTTAGCGAAGGTCACACATGTAGACCTAGCACCGGAGCTAAGAGCCTGTTTACAAATAACTTTGCTTAAGGATAACGGTACATTGAACGCCATTCATTATTTTCATTCACTTTTATATGGCGCAACTGTAAGTATTTATTATTATTGCCAAGTCGTACAGCAGCATTTTCCAGGTCAATCACTTGCTTTAACCCCAAAGCGTAATTTCAAATTTTGCCTTGACAACTTGTCATGTTGCTATAATCCCCCTGACATCCTTCAGCTCGTGCTGAAATTAAGTTTTGTTTTTAATGTTCCCATCTTAAACGTTTCCCTTGAAGATGACATCCAAGACCTTAGTTGTCAGAAATACGATGTCCCCAGGGATCTAGTTTGTCTCATTTTATCGTTCAGGCTAGTGTCAAATAACTTTTCACCTTTTAAACGCCGAGAAGGAGGTAACTTTTCTCCTTTTGTCAGGCGACAAATTCAAAGCTTTCATCACGCCAGTCATTTTATATGTAAAGACATTTCATGTAAAACGTTGGGTGTCAGACCGGGATTGGATTCACCCCCATAATTTTTAATTTGTCATTTGGCCGGACTTGTTGCTGAACTCGACCGTAATTGGCTTACGTTTTCTGTGCTCTATCCGTACCCCTAGGGTGGGAAGAATTGAGTACTTTTAATCGTTTAATTATTATTGCATCGTACGTTTAAAGTTAAAACTGATCATATGCTTAACTTAGCGCTTCCGTGAAGCATTGTCTGCGTGGTTCAATATTTCCCAAATTCACGTGAAAGCATAACTTTGACTCAATTGATTTCAATTAACGTTAACAGCGTTTTGTTAACTTTAAACGGACGTTGATGTGAAGAACAACTTCACTCATCATTCAGCCAGTAACCTTATCTCGCTCATACTAACAAGTAGTTGAATCACATTTGCCGGAGCAACCCCTCTCCCTTTTTTCTCCCCTTTATCCCCAGGGTGTGAAGAATTTTCTTCACTCTTCTTCTTTCAATCGTATTTTTAGCTCTCTTCTACTAATACTATAGCTACCCTTAAACGTTCTCTCCTACATTCAATTTTCTTTAACAAAACAGGTAGGACTAATCTAAACCTAAACTTGTTGACAGCGGCGCATGCCATGCTCGTGACATCACAGCGTAGATACGCACGATAGAAGGTCTTAGTCGTAACCCCGGCGTATGTTGGTTCTTTCCTTAAACTACATGGGTCGAGATTAATTCCTAAACTGCATTTTTTATATAAATTTCAATACTGCTGAATTAATGCATCTTATATTTCTCAATACCAATTAAGGTTTGTTAATTTTAGGATGTATGCCCACGTACCAGTCCATTGCTAATTAATCATTTTAAATATTAATTTTTAGCAAGCCAGAATAGTTAGGATTGTTGTATATATAACCTCCCTCAGAGCAGCAAGATTTGTCTGAGTATTTAGTACAAAATCCTGCCTCCTCTGCACTCCTTGCAACAATATATTGCCCTGTCCTGAAGTCCCGATATGGCAACCCCAATGGATTACTGTGCGCATCAAAGCTCCTCACCTGTCTGGAAAGGTGAAGCCAGGTGATCGCTTCGACCTCAGTGTCGAGCCGATTCTACGAGAAGCTGCCCTGGCCTGCTGACCTGCCTGGTCATTGAACCCGTGCACTTCTGGCTCACCCCCCCCCCCCCCCCCGCACCCTCTCTCCCAAAACTCGACTCACAAAAGGTTGCTGCCGGTCGGAGAGATTGAGAAGAAGAGGACCCTGGTGTACCTAGTTGCAGCCACAGTGAGAATTCTTGGGGTGAGCCAGGCAAGAGTGCAACGTGCCCATTAGTGCAACAACCAGGTCAACAGCTATCACGGGCATAGGACTAATCTTCAAAGGAGTGCAGGTACTACATCAATGGCCATTTAGTTTTCCCCCAATTCTTAGCTTAGACTAATTTTAACTTGATAGGGAACCTGGCTAATTACAATATTCGGACTGTGTGCGGTGGGATTGTGTGTAAAATATTTTTTCCGTTATCATTTCTGGTTTGAGACTAGCATAGTCTCTGGGTCACGTGGGCCACGTGCCAGACCCCATTTTGATTTTTGATTGTTGCAGACCACGTGTCTAACCCATCATTTTCATTATTTGAATTGCATCTCTTTTGATACCATTTTTTGTGTTGTTAAGATGTCCGTTTTGTTTTAATGTAAATTTGTGAATAAATCAATATTAGGTTAATTAAACCTCCTTAGTATTTTTGCTCCCTCATTTATTTTAATGTGTGAAATGAATAGTTGATCACGGGACAAAGTACCCAATATTTAAAGAGAAAACCTAAGTATGTCTATAGGTGGTAACAGCGAGGAACTTTGCATTAATATGTTTGCTTCGAAGGTAAAGATCCTTATCTTTAAACTTTTTAACTACTTTACATCACTGCTCCCATTTTGGATTTTGTCTAACTACATTAACGTACAATAACTGTCCAGCATTTCATTGGGGTAGCTGGGACGGAGCCGGAACAGAGCCTGAGAATGAGATGACTATAGACCTGACAAAGCTAGAGTAGGCCATAAATTATTGCAAATTCTACGTGTGGAGTACTCCGGCCTCTGGACAGTAAAATTTCCCCCTTTTGTATTTAAAGAGTGATGGTTTGTGAATTGTGACAGTAAAGTATTAGCAGGGTGTTTGTGCCCCGAGAGTAAGTGCTCATATCCTCCCCTGTTGAACTTTATGTAACTGTTATAAGGAGACTTTCCCGGACTAAGTTCCCACTCAGAACATACCATAAAAAATTCTCCATATATATATATATATATATATATGTATATATATATGTCTGTATATATATATATATATATATGTATATATATATATATATATATACATATATACATGTATATATATATACATACATATATATATATATATATATATAGACACTTTCTCTTTATCATATAGAGGAGGTAAAGAAACAAGCCTATTTGCATTTAAAATATAGAAAAAATTAAAAAAACAGGAGTAAACTCACTCCTGCCTACAGAACTAAAAGATTATATCTCACCATGCCTGCAAATCAGGCAGACGAGAGAGAGAGAGAGAGAGAGAGAGAGAGAGAGAGAGAGACAGACAGAGAGATGTATATATCTGCAATCAGACATGCGCATTAAGCAGTCTCTCCCTTCATTAGTCTTCGACCCAACTTGAAATTCAGAGCTCTCATCTACATTATCATATCTCACCGGAAGTGAGGCATGAGTACTTACCTACCCATTGCGCCAAGCTGAAAGCAAATCAGGAAGTTTAATTGGAAATTCTCAGGCGCAGTAATAAACAATGGTGGAGGCAGAGGGGGGGGGGGGACAGAGGCCTTTTGGATGTTGGAGAGAGTTGGTAGAATGTTCTCTGTAAAGCATATATCAGTTGGAGGTTTTCTTGTAAAGGATAAGAGATGTTTTGGGATAAAGTTTGTCGATAATTTGGTGGAATATTTATTATCAATTATCCTTTTGTGATGGCGGTAAAAGTTTGTGATATATTCTTCATATAGGATATATCAATGAAGGTTATCTTTAAAAGGATATTGGATGTTTTGAGATAAAGTTTGTCGATAATTTGGTGGGATGTTTATCATGAATTATCCTTCTGAGATGGTGGTAAAAGTTTGCGAAATAGTCTTCGTAAAGCATATATCACTTGAAGGTTATCTTCTAAAGGATAGTCGATGTTTTGGGATAAAGTTTATCGATACTTTGGTAGGATCTTTATTATCCATTATCCTTTTTAGATGGTAGTAAGATATGGAAAAAAATGTTCTTTGTTAAGCATATATATTTCAAAGGTTTCCTTCTAAAGGATAGTCGAAGTTTCAGGATAAAATGTATTGATATTTTGGTTGGATATTCATTATCAATTATCCATTTTAGATGGTAGTAAGAAATGCTAAAAATGTTCTTTGTAATGTCTATTTATCTTACAATTTTCTTCCAAATAATAACCCATATTTTGGCATAAAATCTGTATATATTTTGTAACTGTTTCAAATATCAAGCAGGATTTTTAAAAGTATTACATAAACTTGTAGAAAGTTTCACAGTAAAGCATATAAACACTTGAAGTTTCATTTCAAAGGATAGTGAATATCGGATGAATAACATTAAATCCACAGATATATCTAAATTAGTTTGAATATCACGATTTATTTTAACAAAAAAATGATAAATATATTTTAGTGGTTTCCGTTGATAAATATTCAAGAGAACACTAGGATGAATTGAAATCTAAAATATTAAGATGATTAAATATTTCCCGAGGGAAATGTGAAACTCTACGGAATTACCTGCCCTGTTTCGTTAGATTTACGTATTTGTGGGAGGTACTCAATATTGTAATTCATAATGAGGTACAACATGATTAGCCTATATATAGTACCCATATATACATATGTATATGTATATATAATAATATGGATATGTATATGTATATGAATTTGTATATATATACAATAAATATATATATATATATATATATATACATCTATTAAATATATATATATATATATATATAAATATATATATATATATATATATATATATTTATATACATATATATATATACTGTATATATATGTGTAACATATACATATACGTACATTTATTTATATATATATTTATATATATATACATATAATTTATATATATGTATATTATATTTTTAGAAATATACACACATATATATATATATATATAATATACATATATATATATGTATGTATTTATGTATACATATAGATATATATATTTATGTATACATACGTATATATATATATATATATGTATATATATATATACATTTCTATATATTTATATATATATATATATATATATACATATATATATTGTGTTTTATATATATATATATATATATATACATATATATATTGTGTTTTATATATATATATATATATATACATATATATATTGTGTTTTATATATATATATATATATATATATACATCTTTTTATAATTCACAGATTAATATGTGGTCTTCAAAAGTCATATACAAACAAAAACCATGCCAGAGAGAGAGAGAGAGAGAGAGAGAGAGAGAGAGAGAGAGAGGAATGCAAAAAATACCTTTAAATGCCAAAGCTTATACAAATAACACTACAGGCTTGCAAAAATCCACTAAAAAAAGGAAAAAAAAACATTTTAAACTCAATGACTCTTACCAGCTTAACTAAGCGAGTTTCCCCGTCATTCTTCTGTCTATGGAAAAGCTGACGGGAAGTGAATAAGGACCAGGAATGGTCAGTGACAGAAATAACTGGGCTTTTGTTAAGCCTATAAGATCTTAGGGACTTTGCTATACGGTCCGGGGAAAAATATACTTTGTTATTAATGGTTTTTCTTTATTCTTGGGAAAAGGGTCTTTTAGTGAGTTTTGGGGGATATGTGTATATATATATATACATATATATATATATATATATATAGATATATAAATATATATATGTATATATATATATATATATATATTTATATATATGTATATATATGTATATATATATATATATATATATACTGTATATATATATATATACATATATATATATATATATATATACATATACATATATACATACATATATATAAATAAATATATATATATATATATATATATATATTTATATTTATATACATTATTATCATCCTTATTATTATTATTATTATTATTATTATTTTTATTATTGTTATTATTATCATTATTAATTGCTAAGCTAAAAGCCTAGTTGGAAAAGAAGATGCTATAAGCCCAGGGGCCCCAGTAGGGATAATAGCTCAATGAGGAAAGGACACAAGGAAAAATAAAATATTTTAAGAACCATTAACAACTTTGAAATAAACATTTCATATATAAACTATAAAAAACATCAACAACACAAGAGGAAGAAAAATTAGATAGAATGGTGTGCCCGAGAGTACCCTCAAGCAAGAAAACTCTAACCATTACAATGGTAGACCATGGTGCAGAGGGTTTGGCACTACCCATGACTAGAGAACAATGGTTTGATTTTGGAGTTTCCTTCTCCTAGAAGAGCTGCATACCATAGCTAAAGAGTGTCGTCTACCATTACCAAGAGGCAAGTAGCCACTAAACAATTACAGTTTTGTAGTTAACACCTTGGGAGAAGAAGAATTGTTTGGTAATCTCAATGTTGTCAGGTGTATGAGGACAGAGGGGAATCTGTAAAGAATATGCTAGACTATTCGGTGTATGTGTAGGCAAAGGAAAGTGAGAGAGAGAGACGATGGAGATTTTGATAGCAAATTCCCAGAACAAAGGGAGAGAGAGAGAGAGAGAGAGAGAGAGAGAGAGATAGAGAGAGAGAGAGAGATGTAGACGATGGAGAATTTGATAGTAAAATTTACAGAACAAAAGAGAGAGAGAGAGAGAGAGAGAGAGAGAGAGAGAGAGAGAGAGATAGAGAGAGAGAGAATGTAGACGATGGAGAATATGATAGCAAATTCCCAGAACAAAGAGAGAGAGAGAGAGAGAGAGAGAGAGAGAGAGAGAGAGAGAGTATAACGCTAATACATATTTCGCAATATCTTTAGCAGTTTAATTAATCTTCTCGTAAGGGAACATGCTCAACTAAGATAAAAAAGGACAAAATCAATTTGCTTGGCAATGCAAAAGCATCTTTAATACAAGGGGTTAAAATGCTTCTTAGCAAATACATGCTTTGAATTTATACTTAATGCATTTGTATGAAAGGAAGTTCGTTTAACCTTTCTCTATTTGAAGGAAATGTATTTTGGTGAAGGTCTTATGTGTTTATTTGTTTCTTGGTTTCAATTACTGTTAGCTATTCTTGAAAATTTTTTCTAAATCTTTAATTTTTCTCTTTAAATTATTTTGTTTTGTATTTTTTCTTAAATAATTCGTTACTCTGGAATAATTTCTTTTTTGTAAATATTTCTTTTTCTTATTAATTTGTTTATTATTTGCATTTATATATTTTTTATTTATTAGTTATTTTTTAATATTTATTTGAAAGCAAACCTTTTTGGTTTTATATACTTTTGTGTTTCAGTTTTCATAGTTTTTAAAGGAAAATTATTTGGAAAATTAAGAAAAATTGTTAGAAAAATTAAGGAAATTCCTGATGCCTTGGATGGAAACAGTGCCTCCTTGTTCTCTGAGGAACAGGGGGCCAGACGAACGGGTGGCAGATCTAGCTAAAAAGGGCCTTAGTGTGGTGACTGGACACAGAGTAGTATCATAGGGAAGAGAGATAGTCTTCCAAGGGGACCGCCTATCTTGCGGGTTCCCGTTTTCAGCTAGAATAGCTCTGTCTGGAGAAAGAGTACTTCAGGATTACATGAGAAAGCTGCTAATTCTGAGATTCTAGCACCTGAGGCCAAGGCCGTTAGGAATAAGGTCTTCCTAGGAAGAGTGATGCAGGGGCAGGATTTGATATCCGTGCCCGAAGCTAGCTTTAGTACGTCTTTCAGAGGCCAAGAAATCTTTTGTGGGCGAACCAAAGTCTGAGCCTAACGCATACCTTTGGACTAGATGAGAAATAGGAATCAGTTAGGTCAATATTGAAACCCACGAGGACGATCTTTTTCAGAGTTGACTTAATTGCAGTTATAGTGCAAGCTGTTAGGTCCTTGTCAAATATGGACTTAAAGAATGATATGGCCAGATTAGAAGGCATGCGAGAAAGTTCCGACTTCGTTAGGAAACCTGCTAATTCTCAACAGCTGAAACGTGCCGTCTAATGGTAGAGTCCCCTTTGTCTGATTCTATGAAGAGGACATTTTCCGGGTCAATGTTCCCGTCCCTGTGGGGCTACAAACTCATGAAATCCACAAAGTTAGGATTGTGGCTATCCTTGAGGAATCTGACACAGTCTGCGTTTGGACTAAACTTGGGTCATATTGGGGAATGGGATCCGGAAGGGACGGAGTTTCAACTCGAGGAGGAGTGGAACCAACTGCTCTTTGGCCAGTATGGTGCTACTAAAGTCACTGCCCCTTGGAAGGAGCGCAACTTGTGTAAGACTTTCAAGAGAAGATTCACCGGAGGGGAAAAAAGTAAATCTCCGTCCAACGGTTCCAATCCAGGGTTAATGCATCCATAGCATAAGCCTGAGGGTCCAGGTTTGGGGTCACACAACAAGGAAGTTTGTGGTTCAGTTGTGTCGTGAATAGCTCTACCGGGAGACCGGGAACCAGCCTGGAAATCCACCGGTAAGAATTCATGTCCAGAGACCATTCTGACTCCAGTGGATTCGTCCTGGATAGTGAGTCCGCTGCCACGTTCTGGACTACTGCCAGGTGAGATTCCGACAGGAACCAGTTCTTGACTACTGCCCAGACGAAAATCATGACCAGGACTTGATTGAGGTTGGAAGATTTTGATCCACCTATGTTTATCCAGTACACCACTGCCGTGCTGTCTGAAACTATCCTGATATGAGTGTACCGGGGCGGGGAGAGCCGCTTTAGGATCAGGAATACTGCCATGACTTCTAGTACATTGATGTGGAAGTGTCTTATGGCGGGGAACCAGGAGCCCTGAAACCTCTGAAGGTTGTAATATCCCCCTTAACCACTCAGAGACACGTCTGTATGAATCGACACTTGTGGAGGAGGGAACTGCAGATGAACCGATTTGGAAAGGTTCTCTGGTTTTGACCATGACCGGAGTCTCTTTTTCAGGCTTGAGGGGATCGATGAGATCTTGTCCCATAAATGTATTGTAGCTCTCTTCCTCCAAACTTGGTTGATGTCTTTGAGTTTGTCTTTCAATAAGAGGTCTGACACTGACGGAAATTGAAGTAAGCCAAGGATTCTTTCCAAGGCCTCTTCTGGAACCTGTTTGTGTTTGGGGATGTTCTTTGTCTTGGATGCTATCTCTCTGACCTTCTCGAAAGGAAGAGAGAGAGCCTGTGACTTGTGAGGTCCCATTGGATGCCTAACCATTCCAAGTTGCTTGCCGGTTGCAGGCGAGACTTTTGTAAGTTGACCTGGAAACACAGCCTTCTGAGGAATAGGATCACTTTGTCGGGTAGCATTGTTGCATTACGGGATTGACTGTGCCCAGATTAGCCAACCGTCCAGATAGACAACACTTTGATCCCTTGGTTCCTGAGTTGTACGAGCATTGTCTCCCCCCAGTTTTGTAAATATCCTGGGGGCTATGCTGAGATCGGGGCATGACATTGAATGCGAAGGCCTCTTTGTCTAGGCGGAATTCGAGGCAGGGGGAGAAGTTCGTGCTACTGGGACGTAATAATAGCCGTCTGTAAGATCGGTAGAGGTGGTTGACGGACCTACGGGGAAGTAAGGTCCGCACCTGCGAGACATTCAGCATACGGAACTTGACGCAAAGAATGTAAGAATTCAGTTCCGACAAGTCCAGGACTACTCTCATCCGCCGACATATTCTCCTTGGAGACTGTGAACAGGCGCCCTTGAAATTTTAGTGACCGTACCCTCTTAATGGCCTTCGTCTGAGTAAGTCTTCAGTGTAATCCTCCAAGATTGGAGTCGGTTTCTGGAAGAAGGTCACTGCTGGAGGTGGAGATCCTTGTGACCAATTCCAGCCTAGGCCTTTTGCTACTATGCTGTGGGCCCAAGGACTGAAAGTCCAGTGGTCCCGGAAGAGGTAGTCTCCCTCCTACCTAATTCCTTTCATTAAAAGGGGGTGAATTTAGACCCCTGTCCTCCACGAGGACCCCTGGCTCTTGGCCCGCCGCGGTGGCGAAACTGACCTCTACGTTGTTGCTGCCTCTAGAGAATCCACGAAAGGTATTAGAGGCTTCGCAAGCTGGACTGAAGGCCGGAGAGGACATCCAAGGAGCCATGGGGGTAGGATGGTTACCTTGAGGAGCAGGAAGGTAGACCACTTGCGGTGGAGAAGCTGTATGCCCGTCTGAGAGGTAGAAGGGGTTGACGAGTGAGGACCGTGATGGAACTGACCACGGCTAGTCTTGTATGGGGTGAAGCGTTGTCTCTTCTTGAAGAAAAAACTGCTTCCCTGATTCTACACTCCTTTTGGTCGAAAGACCCCAACTCGCTTGGAAGTTCTGGTTAGCCCTAGCAATGTCCTGTAAGACCTTGTCTACTTCCTCCTGTGGAAACAGGGTCTTGCCCCAACAGGAGGAGGCTATGAGCCTATTTGGCAGATGCCTAAAGGGCGCTTACGCCAGAACATACTTCCTGCAGTTTATCCGGGATGTCCAGAAAACTTGCGGGTCGAACCGGAACGCTTGGAGGATGTTCTTATCAAACACCCAGAATAGAGACTCATCCGGGTATAGGGAGGCTAACATCTCTGCTGAGATCATGGTGGGAAACGATCTAGCAAGTCTGTTTCAAACGACGAGCTCTAACTTGAGAAGGAGATCCGGTAACTTGGGGAGCTTCTCAGAGAAGAAAGATGAGGTGCAGTCCGGGTCGAGCTTACCCACCGAAAAGGTAGCAGAGGCACCCTTCCAAAGGGCGGAGGAGCCCGGAAGAAGCACTGAGGTGAGGTCCGTCTCCTTGAGGACAGGCACAGTGGAGCCCTCCTTGGCCGATTGGATGGTCAACTCGGCCACTTTATCCGTAATAGGAGACGGAACGGATTGAGTCGTGGTAAAAATTGTATAGGAACTTTTATGGGGGGTCAGTGGAGTTGACACAGCCTCAGTCGGCGAGAGTCCTAGCCCAGAAAGCTTGGGCCTGCTCCGTAAGAAGATGCCAGTCCCTTTAGGGACACTATCCATCCTAACAAGAGCATGCTCCTTCTGCTGGACGAAGCCATTGAAGGGGAACTATAGCCCCGGAGGGTCAAATTCAAGATCATCTAGAGGGCGGGTCCCCAATCCCTCTAGAGCTAATGCACCATCTATGTAGGGGTGCATGGTGAGCGAACCTCCATGGGTTGTTCTTCGTGAAAGGAGGCGACTTAGAAGAGTCTGGGGCTACCGGAGGTGCAACCTGGTTCCCCGCTCGGAGAAGATTGGTCACCATAGCCTTCAGCTCCGTTATTGCCCCAGATTGTAGTTGTATCTGAGTCTTCACTATCTCTTATATCATCTCTGTCACGGGGGTTCCGAGGAACTGAACTCCGACGAAGCCTTAGCCTTATCGGACTTTCCTTTCTTGGAAGGTAGAGGGTCCTGGGACCGGAGATATAGAGACTTGCGAAGCTGTAGTACGAGACTTAGGTTTGTAATTGCGTAGGAACTTTATCTTGGATCATACAGGGAAAATATCCCTATAGTATCAAATATCATTACTACATAAAAAACCCAGTAATTCAACACAAAATATGCTATACCCATATCAATAAAAATTAAAAATACTCACATCGTCATTCCACAGGATTGACGTAAGGTCATAACACAGGGTGCATGCCTCCGGGAACCCAACCCTGTAAGGGGATGGCCCGGCTCACGGACGAAGGGGATGGCACAAGGAGCGTGAGACTGGCAGACATCGTGGCCTACCGGATCACTAAAGGAGGCGGAGCAACTCTAGGTAGCACACTGAGCTTCCTGTAATAAAAAGAAGACATAAGTCTGTATGCTCTCGGGAACTCTGATATAACAAAAGAGGTTATAAAGAGTCGGAGAATAAATATTTTTTTTTTTTTTTTTTAAGGTTCGTATGAAAACGGGCCGAAGCTCCGTTGTAAATAATATAATAAATAAACGAGTGGACCCACTCCGTAGTGTGATGGGGTAATCTATAGTAAGTGAGCCGGAGCTCGTAGTAATTACATAAGAACCGTGACTAGTGATTGGAAGATCTCCGAGGATGCCAGAGATCCGATGGTAGGTCCTTAAAATAATAAATACCCCCATTACATTATATAAACAAGTAGAATGACCTACGTAAGAACTCTGAAGGAGAACTCACTCCGTAGTGCGGCGAAGTAAACTACTGAAAGGGGGCCGAAGTTCCGTGTAATACTCCAATAAATAAACGAGTGATCCACTCCGTAGTGTGGCGGAGAAAACTATAGAATGTGAGCCGAAGCTCGTATTAATTACACAGGAACAGTAACTAGTGATTGAAAGGTCTCCGGGGATGCCGGAGATCCGATGGTAGGTCCTTGACAAAATAAATACCCCCATTACAATATATAAACAAGTAGAATGATCTACGTAAGAACTTTCGAGGAGACCTCCCGGAGGAGGGGGGAGAATAAGTCATGTGGGGAGGGCCGGAGCCGGAGTCAATAGCAAGCGGCTCAGGGCCATCCAAATAGCTCACAGGACCTATAAAAACACTAGCCCCAAAATACACTAAACGTAACCACAAGATAAACATGTAAATAAAAACAAATCGTAATTCCCACAAGGGGAAGAGAGAGAGAGAGAGAGAGAGAGAGAGAGAACCCGTGGTTGTATGAACAGAAAACGTACTCTCTATCTCTCGTACTTGGTAAAACTAACATAAAAGAGAGAGGGAGAGAGGGAGACACGTGACCGTATGCACAGAAAACGAGACCCCCCTCTCTCTCTCTCGTGGTTACTATAACAAAATAATAAAACGAACCTTAAATCACATTACAAATAAAGGTCCATGACCAACAAAAAACAATAAAAAGCGACGAACAAAGAATAGCGAAACGAGAACGAAAAAAGAGTGAAATTTGACGAAATATGATACCGCCAATCGGAACAACTCAACTAACAAAGCCCCGAACGCTATTCTTGGTTCGCCAGAATATGGACTCGTAAGCGCTAAAAAGTACCAAGACTGGAAAAATAAACGGTTCAAAATATGATAATATAAATGGCCTAAGGCCTGAAAATAAAAGGATAATAAACCTAAGATGACAAGAGTACCAACGGGCAAATGAAGTTAAACACCAAACCGTACGAGAACAATGGCTGCCATCATCCAGGAAGGCCAAAACTGTACGCACTAAAAAACACTCAAATAAATAAATATAACACTAGCCCGGTACTAACAAACCTGTCAAAACAATCTATGGTACTTAACATTGGTGCAGGAGTAAGAAGAGACTCGGTCATGATGAAATTACACGAAAATAGCTAAAAAACCAAGCGGCACACAAAAAACAACACAGCGCTTACGATGTCCAACAGAAGGATGAAGTTCAGAGGACGCTAGCGTCGGGCGGCGGCGGAGTGGCGAAGGTATGATAGATAGGGTCTCTGTTACACCCCTTCCATTTGATGAAGGAGTGATCTAAATGGAAGACAGCCTGTGAATAATGGTTTTCACACGCCCCTGCTTTATACATGACGCCCATTGGGTGTTCGAACGAGGGTAGTAACCTCTGCATTCCATACTTTAAATTTCTCTTGTATATTTGGAAGTATTTATATCAGAAAAGTGTAAAGAAGGACTCTTTTCACCGGGCGTCACAGGTATCTCCCCAGAAATAGATTTTTCCTTTGTCAAAATCCCTTTTATATAGTATTGAAATGTATAAGGAATTTAATATTCCATACACTTTTCGAATTTGGAAATAATAATAATAATAATAATAATAATTACTATTATTATTATTATTATTATACTATTATTATTATTATTAATACTATTATAATAATAATGATAATTATAATAATAATAATAATAATAATAATAATAATAATAATAATAATAATAATAATAATAATAATACTGAATACGCTTATTCATACTACATCATAACATTATCTTATTACATATAAAGCTACTCTTACTGAATCTCAATTGAAGACCTTAAAATTCTCCACAATTAATTTAACCATCTGTATGGTTTATTGAATATCAGTAAGGGAGGAAATGTTCCAACAATATCTCGTGTTTATAATGTCACGTATATCAAAGTTGTTCTAAATTAGGATATTCTTGTCTGTGTTTATTGTGTCTTCTATATAATATGATATATTTATTTCTATTCTTATCAAGAATCTGTAATAGTTTGGTCATGTAAGAAGAATGATAGAATGAAAGCTAGACCTGCTGTCTCTACGACCCAGCTAGGTGGTCATAAAAAAATATGAGCTGAAGTCAAAATTTCCCAAACTATCTGCAGTGGTTTGGTCATGTAAGAAAAATGGGAGAATGAAAGCTAGACCTGCTCTCTCAATGGCCCATCTAGGTGATCATATAAAGATTTGAGCAGGAGTCAATATTTTCCAAACTATCAGAAGTAGTTTGGTCATGAAAGAAGAATGGGAGGATGCCAGCTAGATCTACTGACTCTATTGTCTAAAAATATAAATATATATATATATATATATATATATATATATACAGTATATATATATATATATATATGTATGTATGTATATATATATATATATATATATATATTTATATATATATATATATATATATATCATTATCATTAATAGCTACGCTACAGCCCTAGTTGGAAAAGCAGGATGTTATAAGGCCGAGGGCTTTAACTGGGATAATGGCCCAGTGAGGACAGGAAATAAGGAAACAGATATAATAGTGTACATAAATGTACCCTCAAGCAAGATAACTCTCTCTCTCTCTCTCTCTCTCTCTCTCTCTCTCTCTCTCTCTCTCTCTCTCAAAAACTATTAAAGTGTTTGAGTAAAGGTTTTTCAAGAAGGATAAAAAATACTATTCTAAAAATAGTATTTTGTATGAACAAAAGTTATTGCGAAATCTATAAGTATTTCAAAAAGAATTCAAAAATTATTGAGGTTCTCTTATTCGGATAACCAAAAAAAGAATGAATGACTGAAGGAGTTAGTAATTAATATGATAAGTTGATGAATAAGAGGATGAATGCATGAAATATGTAAAACTGAGTAAGTGAATAAATAATATTGTATTTTTCAATAATGTAAAAATAAATGAATAAATCTATTAATCTGTATAAAGAATGAGATGAAGAATATAATAAACTAGATAAGCAATGAGATAATAACCTATTAATTAGCATAACAATGAACAATATTAAATAAAAGATGAGCACAGAGTTAGAACTACATGATATATATCTAAAACTTGGCGCTTCATCCCGCCGTCCATCATTCTCCTAGCGTTCCACCAAATCCGCGCTCTTGAACAGAACATTTTCCAGATGCATAAATCTCCTATCTTTTCGACAGAGCGTTTTGCAGATGTATAAATTGTCTATCTGTGTTATAACGTATCATAGTGAGTCCTTGTTTATTGCTGGGTAATGTTACTCGCGTTCATAAAATCATGAGGATTCATGCATATATTCTCAGGTGATTTATTCATGTATTCATGAGCGAAATTTATTAAATTTATTGCTATCCTTTCTTCGATGGAATCTTTATGATCATATCGAAGGTATGATTTATCTAGAGCCTCGGACGCCTGTTTAAATTGTGACGTTTTAAATAATAGTGAGAGTTATTTCTTTGTGATAAATTTGAGAGGGTCGAATTGGCTGATTGTAGTTCCTATCATCATCATTCATTTTATTTTTATCGTTATCTTTACCATAGTTATTGTTGTTATTACAGAGTCAAGTTTTAAAAGAAATAGAAGTATTTAATGCTCTTTGGTGCTTGTAAGGAGAAGTGTAAAAGATTGGTGAAAAAAGATAGATAAAAAACTGGCTTTAAAAGAAAGATAAATATTTAATACTCTTTGGTCCTAGTAAGAAGGTTGGTGAAAAGGTAAATGAGAGACAAGTTTTAAAAGTAAGTTAGCAATCTAATGCTAATTGGTGCTAGTAAGGAAAAGTAGAAAAGGTTAGTGAAAATTTAAATTATTTCTCTAAGATAAGATGTATGAAAATTTTATGAGGGTAAACCATTTTGCAAATAAGAAAATAGTTTTTATACATAAATATGACGTAACTATCAGGGCATTACATAGACTAAATCTTAATGTTTCTTATTATAAGTACGATGAGGTGAAGAAATCCTTTTTTGACATTTAAATAGATGAAGTACGAAGATTAGTATAAATGGAAGAACTTGAATTAAAGTCCTTTTATTATTACAAAAAAAAAAAAAAAAAAAACTAGCACCGGATACTTAAAGAAAGATCAGGTTAAACTTCAGAAATTCAGAAAAGTTTTGGCCATACAAAGATATGATGAAAATACTTTAGCTGATGTCAAAATATCCCAAACTATCTGTAGTGGTTTGGTCATGAAAGAAGAATGGGACAATGCGAGCTTGGCCTGCTGTCTCTATAGCCCATCTAGGTGGTCATATAGAGATATGAGCAGGTGTCAAAATTTTTCAAACTATATGTAGTGGTTTGGTCATGTAAGAAGAATGGGAAAATGCAAGCTTGGCCTGTTGTCTCTATGGACCCATCTAGGTGGTCATACAAAGATATGAGCAGGAGTCAAAATTTCACTAACTATCTGAAGTGGTTTGGTCATGACAGATGAATAGGAGAATGCTAGGTAGCCCTGCTGAATCTATGGCCTATCTAGGTGGTCATATAGAGATATGAGCAGGTGTCAAAATTTTTCAAACTATATGTAGTGGTTTGGTCATGTAAGAAGAATGGGAAAATGCAAGCTTGGCCTGTTGTCTCTATGGACCCATCTAGGTGGTCATACAAAGATATGAGCAGGAGTCAAAATTTCACTAACTATCTGAAGTGGTTTGGTCATGACAGATGAATAGGAGAATGCTAGGTAGCCCTGCTGAATCTATGGCCTATCTAGGTGGTCATATAGAGATATGAGCAGGTGTCAAAATTTTTCAAACTATATGTAGTGGTTTGGTCATGTAAGAAGAATGGGAAAATGCAAGCTTGGCCTGTTGTCTCTATGGACCCATCTAGGTGGTCATACAAAGATATGAGCAGGAGTCAAAATTTCACTAACTATCTGAAGTGGTTTGGTCATGAAAGAAGAATAGGAGAATGCAAGCTAGACCTGCTGACTCTATGGCCCATCTATGTGATCATACAAAGATATGAGCAGGAGTCAAAATTTCACCAACTATCTGAAGTGGTTTGGTCATGTAAGAAGAATGGGAGAGCACAAGCTAGACCTGCTGACTCTATATCCCATCTATGTGGTCATACAAAGATAAGAGCAGGCTTCAATATTTCCCAAACTATTTTAAGTGGTTTGGTCATGAAAGAAGAATGGGAGAATGAAAGCTAGATCTGTCGACTCTCTCTAACTAGGCTCTCTTTAACCATAGATTATTTTCCATCCGTAGCCTTTTAACAAGCAATAATTAATACCTTGTTAATCATCAACCTTTCTGGTGAAATCAACAGCCAATTATCTCTAACTCTATACTCAGTGTAAATGAAACTCAATTCTACATAACCGAGATTTTGGCGAGTTAATAAATTCTGTAAGGCCTAATAGGCGGTGGTGAAATATATGGACGGACAGTGTTAGGCTTAAGCTAATTTAGGCCTAACTTCCGAGACTAAATGTTACTAATTTAGAAAGTTTAAATGTGCATTTATCTTTTTCTGTTAACTAATTTATACTTTTCGAGAAGCGAGATATATGTTAATTGAATTTTCAAAATTAGTATGTATACATATATATATACAATTATATATATATATATGTGTGTATGTATATATATGTATATATATACATATATATATATATATATATATATACACACAATTATATAGATATACATATATATATACATATTTATATATATATACATACATATATATATATATATATATATATATCGTTACTGAATGGGAAGACCTTAACGTGGTAAAAGAGTTTGTGTATCGTCATGATCAGCAAAGCTGTACTAGTCAGGACCATCCATCCTAAGTTGGTTTTCTGTGAGCAATCAGACTAAAGTCTCCTACCATCACCAATCCTCACTGGCCAGAGTGGTGATTAAAATAGCCAAACCCCAGCCATGACTAAGGACATGTCTGAGGCCTTTTTCCAGCAGTGGAATGGGAAGAGATTAATTTGTTGTTATTGTTTTATTTGTTGTTGTTGATGTTTGATGTTATGTATATAAATAATTAGAGAGAGAGAGAGAGAGAGAGAGAGAGAGAGAGAGAGAGAAGACGGTGGATTATCGAACTAAGAAAATTCGCGGGTATAAACTAGCATGAAATGCCCATCACTATACAATCAATATGTAATAAAACATATAATTAAACATTATAACATAATACCTAATGATATTTACCTTCGCCAACGAAGTTGGATGGAAGTTATACCTTACCCCCTGTTTGTGTGTGTGTTTGTTTGTTCGTGATCAGCAACCTGGTCTCAATTTTAATCGTAAAGTAATGAAACTTGTAGGT
>NW_027168951.1:32500-40000 GCF_036898095.1 Palaemon carinicauda | reverse complement strand
TGGGTGCCAAAAAATGTTCGCTTTTAAGGATGAAAATGGAGAAATTTTTCCGAAATAGAGATGGAGTGATAAAAAATATCAGAGGATTTATATACAACGCTATACATTAGTAATATAAGAAATAACTTCACAATAGAAATAATGAAGACATCTGAGCCGATATCGAAAAGTAACAGTAGAAGGATAGAGAGCATTAAGAGGCATGAAAGGAGGCAAAGCCGAAAATGATGGCCCAAAAAAGGGATTTAATAATAGATGGAGGAGATTTTAGGGTAGCAAATCTCGCTGAACATTTCATAAAATGTTTGCAAGACTTCTCTATACCTTCAGCCCACAGAATATTATCATTATATTATTTAATGACTTGAAAAAAAAAATTACACCCAATAAGTTTACTCTCGTTGATATACGGATTATTTACAATGATCTTATTAGGCCACATGGGAAGAAAGCTAGACTGTATTCAGCAACGAGAATAGGCAAGTTTTAGAAGTTGATATTAAACAACTGACCAGATCCATCTAATCATCCAGCTAATGAAAATAAACTGAGTATGACCAGCCACCATATATGGCATTTAATGACTAAGAAAAAGCTTTTGGTATTTAAGGACTATGGGAGAGATTTGACATCAAAAGACTTTGAGAACTTTTTATTCTGTCAAAACTTTAGCAGTAATGAAAGCCCCTCAAAGACGAGGTATAGATGAGACATATGTTACAACTCTGGAGAAAATATATACGGGCAGTGAGAAAATTCCAGTTTAGTAAAAGAGTTATAACTCTTTTAGCCAATTGTAATAATAATAATAATATTAATAATAATAATAATGATAGAGCAGCCATGTTCATGTATGCCTGGTTATGTGAACTACTTGCATCTCAATTATCATAGTGATTCATGCTATAGAAATGACAGAGCAGCCACTTTTCTGTATGCCGGGGGAAGCGATGTTAAGCAGCAACAAAAATTACTCCTAGGCTAATCCACATATCTAAATGAAGTTTTTCAGGCTTTCATCAAACTGACATATACTTTATCTATGGAAATTTTCATTCTTATATCTACTGTAGAAAAGACAGCAAAAGTTTTAGTGGTATAAGTGGAATAGTTATTTTAGGCGTTGTAGTAAATGGCTCCCAATCTAATTTAAATATCCACATGAAAATTTCAGGCATTGATTTAAACACACTTCCTCTGACGGTGCTAATTTTAATTTGAATATCTGCACTAGAAAAGACACAGCGTTCTATTTCAGGGCCCAGCTTCTACCTCTACACCTGTTCCTATGCTGGATTTATCTTTGTTTCCAGGACAAATGTAATTTATGGCATCCATGAAAGCCTTCATGGAAAACCTAAACGCCACACATGAACATTCTCAAGTGGACGTAAAGGTGAGAATAGATGCTCTACAAAAGGCACCTATTCCAAGGCTCCCCCAGCTTTCAGCACACTTGAATGCACAGTTAAGAACCCTTGGCCCTATGCAGAACATATGGCCTTAAGTGAAGGGTACCTCCACCCCGGAGAGAGCTTGGGTTTCAAGCTAGTCTCAGACTTGGAATTCTTCCCATCGCTTGATAGTTATCCTTACTGCTACGAAAGCCCTAACCAAGAAGCGGCCTTTATGGATAATACGATCCCTAAGGAAACGATCATCATGGACCAAAGTAAGACTCAGTCACTTTTGTTTAAGGAGCTAAGGACGGCTGAATTCACTAATACCTAGCTTTCTGCTTTCAGAAGGGAGCTGGCCACGTTTATAGCCCCCAAGGATACAGTATTTCCTTCAGCCTCTAAAAGATTAGAGACTTTAAAGAAAGCAGTGGTGGAGGGTAGACCATTGCTAGTGCGAGAGGAGTACAAACCGGTCTCCGTAGCCCTTCCTTATGATTCGGAGAGCTGAGAGGATGCCCAACATACTTTTACTGTTGGAAAATTAGATAAATACATCGGAAGTGAGCTGTTTAATGAGAATCTGACTATAATTCCTCAATACCTTTCAAGGGAAGAGTTGGAAGCTAAAGAGAGACTATCTCCCTCTTTGTCGTTCCAATCTTATCTAGAGATGCTCATTGGAAACTATTCCAAATCTGATCTCTTCTAAGTCCTGGCAAAGATACACTTGACCATGTTTCATAGAGATCTCCACGCTTTCTTTAAAGCCAGAAGAGCATGAACAGAGCACGTTCTAGCCGGTTCTATGATCAGGCATAAACCTAAAAAGTTGATCAACTCCAATATCTGGGAAAGAGACCTCCTCCCCAAGATATTGCTTAAGGAAGTCGTGGACAAAGTGGGTCAGGAAAATAAGAACCTTATAGATAGGTCGGATATGTCCTTTAAAAGGAAATTTACTACCGGCGAAGGATCTTAACCCAAGAAAAAGACGCCCAAAGGACACTTTAAGGGAAGGAAATCCTTTCCTGTCACGACAACCTCAGTTGCCACCACCCCTCAGACTGTGTACACGGTTCCCCAGCAGTTTGTAACACAACCTCCAGCCTTCAGCCCGGTGTATGAGAGAGCCACCACTACATTTCACCCTGCCAGAGCTCAAAAGAAGAGCACCAATGGTAGGGGAATGTTTGGAAAATGTGGTCAATCTAGACACCGAGGAATTAAAGGCAAGTGGTTAAAGACATAGGTATTTCACAGCAAAAATAAGGAGCTCCTGTTAGGGGGACAACTTCACCTGTTCAGGGATCGATGGAGATTCGATCCTCGGGCTCAAATTATAGTCTCAAAAGGACTAAGCTGGAAATGGAGACTGAAACCTCACCAGTTCAAGATGTTTTTCCAACCCAAAACCCCCTTCTTGGAGGATTATGTACGAAATCCATGCACTTTCAAGGGCAGCTATTCTCTGTGCCCAAGAAATATTCGAAAACTTTTCGAATTATTCTGGACTTGTGTCACTAAACAAATTCATTTTGAATGGCAAGTTCCAGATGCTAACTATCTCGCAAATAGAAAACCCTTAGAGACGCTCATAGACGCCTATTGGCATCTCTCGATAGGTCGTCACTTCTTCCCCTACTTTGGTTTCAGACTGGCAAGAAAGGCCTACATGTTCGGAGCAATGCCCATCGTGCTCAATATAGCTCCATGAAGCTAGTCAAGGCCATAGTCTAACAATTACGGAACAGAGGCCTCCAGGTGATAGTATACCTAGACGACTTGCTGGTCTAGGTTGCAACGAAGTCAGACTTTCTTTGTACAACTCAAAAAGTCAGGAAATTCCTACAGTTTCTGGGCTTTAAGATCAACTTTGAAACGTCAAGGCTATCTCATGCAAAAAAAATTGCAGTGGCTAGGACTTCACAGGAATCTAAAGTCACACAACCTCTCTCCACCGCATGGCAAGAGAAAGGAAATTGCAAACTCTGTCAATACCCTACTCTCCTCAAGTGTACTCATTCGGCGGCAAAAGGGAACAGTCTTGGGTTCACTGCAGTTTGCTGCCGTGACTGACTCAATGTTAAAAGGAAAACTCAAAGATGCCAACAGAGTCTAGAGAAGAAAGGCATCAAATGCTTGGAGAGATCTTTGCCACAAAACCCCGGTCTTAAAGCAGCACAAGCTGAGGTCCCCTGCCAAGAGTTTATCGACACACGTCCCTCTACAGTATCCTTCTCAATCCATGATAATTTACATAGAAGCCTCTGAACAAGGTTGGTAGGGACACCCCTTGCAGGAAAACACAGGTCCGTTGGTGAATCCATTTCGGAGATTTCACATCAATATTCTGGAAGCTATGGCAGTGTGTCGTACTCTGAAGGGAGCGAACCCAAAGACAAAATCACACCTCAAATTAGTCATTGAGAGCAGGACACTAGTCCACTGTGTCAACATACAGGGCTTCGGCTCTCCTAAGATCAACTGTGTTATTCTAGCCATCCTCACTTTAGCAAGGCAGAGGAATTGTCATCACTCAGCAGTTCACTTCGATGGGGTTCGTAATGTGACAGCAGACTCCCTGTCGAGATCCAAGCCTCTGGAAACAGGATGGTCTTTGAGTACAAAATCATCCTCTTTCATTCTAGAGCAATTCCCAGAACCTGGAATCGATCTCTTTATTACAAGCTTTAACAAGAAGCTTCCCCGGTATATTGCACCAAACTTAGATCTGAAAGTGACAGGAACAGATGCGATGTGTCTGGATTGAAACCAGTGGTCTTACATCTACATATTTCCTACACTGTTTAACCTCCTAATGCAGGGATGTCCAACCTTTTAGTTTAATGGGCCGCATTGCAAACATAAATATTTAACTGGGCCGCAAAACCCTCGAATATCTGAATACATATTAATGAAAAATTACAATATAAAAGAAAACCATGTGAATACACTTTATTACAACATTATAAATATTGTAATGTGTATATGTAGCTATACATAGAAAAAAAATCATTAAATTGAATTAACCAATATTAATTCAATGAGACTTTTGATTTTGTCTTCCAGAATTTAATGAAAAACGACAATACAAAACAAAACCATGTGAATACACTTTATTAGAACATTGTAATTATTGTAATGTTTATATGTAGCTATACATAGAAAACAACATTAAATTCAATTAACCAATATTAATTCAATGAAACTTTTGACTTTTCTTCCAAAATTTAATGAAAAATGACAATATAAAATAAAACCATGTGAATACTATTTATTACATTGGAAATATAATAATGTTTATAAGTAGCTATAAACAGAAAATAACCCATTAAATTTAATTACCCAATATTAATTCAATGAGGCTTTTGCCTTTGTCTTCAAGCCATAATGTTTTCAATATTTGCATCAAAGGATGTGTTCTTAATTCTAAGAATTTTTTTTAAATGTCTGTCAGTCAAGCTATTTCTTTCTGCAGTTTTAATGATTTCCATGCTGGACAAAAACTGCTCGCAAGAGTATGTACTTCTCAAATACAGAATAATTTTCTGAATAGATGTATAATTTGATAGAATTCATTGAGAGAAGGCAATTACTTATAAAATAAAGGAAGTGTGTTCTCTCTATGGAAAGTTTTTAAACCTTTCGGACTTTGCAGCTCAATCAGTTCAAGTTGGTACTGGACTGGTGCTTTATCATATTTAAATTAAAATGGATCAATAGATAGTTTTAACTCAATTTCAATTTTTTTTTAATCAGAAAACCTAACTGTAAACTTTCCAAACAAATCCTCACATAATTTAGTATATTTTTCAAAGTTTCCAGAAGTCTGTATTCCTGTAATGCTAAGTAAACTATACGCTGTTACTGGCGGAGCCGCGGTAGTCACATAGACTAGACGAGAATTGAATAATTAGGAACAAAACAGAACAAGTTTTATACAAGATAATTTTATGTTCATAGAACATATGGTGTTGTCATGATACTTATGATGATTCGTGTGTCTCTATATAGGCTACGAGGCAATCATGATTTAATGTTGTCAATATAGTAAAAAATAATCTAAGAAATTCTCAACAATTATCTATAATCTGAATGACAATTTTAAAAATGTAAATGAAGTGAAAATAATCTATATAGATTTTAAATAATCTAAGGTCGCACCCCTAGCTAAGTCTCATCACAGAACCAAGCACCTGACAATATTATAAATTTAGTATGGATGCTCAGTTGTAAATTTCATCTTAACCATATTGTTTTTCAAATTGTTTTTGTTTATTATCTTATTTATTAAATATAATGTATTTTAAATGAATTACATGAAGACTCTCTAGCTCACTCCATGATAAATTTTCTAAAATCTGTTTTTTTTTTTTTTTTTCTTTTTAATGAGAGTTGACAGTAGGCTGCATCCAAACACTGAACCGTGGGCCGCAGGTTGGACATCCCTGTCCTAATGGAAGTCCTGAACAAACTGCAGACTTCAAGGGAACAGTAGCTCTGGTGGATCCCAAGTGGCCCAAGAGCAATTGATATCGTCTTGTTCTGGAGCTCAAACCTCTCCAGGTCCCTCTACCATCTCCAAAGCTGTCAAAGGATGTTCAATAGAAGACTGTCTTCACTTTCTCTGGGGTAACGAAAACCCTTCAGCTCATGATTCTCTCACCCTCGCGGCTCAAAGAAAGTTCGGATTGGCCAAGGGAGAATTGACTTCATAAACGTCCAACACCAAGAGACAACAATATTTGTCTTCATAGAGAAAAATGGGTTTCATTCATGAAAAGTTTTCTGCCCTTTTTTATTTCTATAGATTTCCGTATTTCCTTCATTATCTCATTGTATGATCAAAGTATGACTTCTACAAGTATTACCTTATGCATGACTTCACTAACTAGACCAATTGTTTTTGATTTTGATAATAAACTCAATAGTAAGATGTTCAATAAGATCCTAAAGCCTTTTGCTAAACTGAAACCTAATGCTCCTCCAAAGACTATTTCATGATCGGTGGATAAAGTCCAGCTATTTGCCTCTATGATATATAATGCCTATTCCCCTCTGAGGGATCTTACTCAAAAGTCTATCTTTTTGCTTGATATGACTCTTGGTGCTAGAGTCAATGAGATTATTGCCCTTTCAAGGGATGATTGCTACATTAAATTCTCGGAATCAGGGAGGTGTATCTTTACCAAGATCTTGAATTTCTTGCGAAAAACGAACTTCCAACGAAACATTGGGGGCTCTGGAAGATTGTTTCACTACGGGAGGACCATTCTTTGTGCCCAGTGGAGTGCCTTGATGACTACCTGTTGAATAGCCAGGCCTTTAAAGGGGTTCAGCTTTTGAAAGGGTAGAAGACAGGATCAAATCTTCCTCTTACACAGAGAAGGTCCAAACTCACCTATTTTATCAGAATGGCTGACTCTGATAGTACCATCGGGTCATGACCCCAGAAAAGCTGCATCTTCCATATATATATATTTTTTAATCTATATCATTAGCAGCTTTACAGAGTATTCTTTCAACATGACTTACGTCATTAGATGAGATTAAACACTTTGTAGTGGCACTGGTAGTGTGATTAAACCAGCTTCTCAAGTGTTGTGCATGGATTCTTATTGACTGTATGATTAGGACTTCTTAGTGTACATTATGCAAGGGGACTAATGTTCCTCTTTTTAATGCACTCTTTGTTATTGTGAAGACTCAAAGGTGATATTTTCCTCTTACGTCCTGAGTGTCACTATTTTATTAATCTGTTACAAATTACCAATTGCAGTCGATACATTCTTTTACAAATACACAGTCATAAATTATTTTAGAATAGTAAAAGAAACAGGATCAATACAACTTTTATGCATGCAAAAAAATAAGTACGAGAAATTATTCATGAATTCCTTAACATACGCAGAACCCGTAAGCTCAACGAGTGTTTTTGAGAAAGAAAGTAAACCCTCCTGGAATGAGAAAGAAATCTGATTAATTTAGTTTAACAGATGCAATAGAGGTACTTCCAGCTAGATGATGAAATGAGGGTAAGTAAAGAAGAAAACATAAACAGTAATTTAATCTAATTTGCTTTGGAATCAGCATAAGAGAT
>NW_027168951.1:25000-27500 GCF_036898095.1 Palaemon carinicauda | reverse complement strand
AATCGAGAAAAAAAATGATATGAAAATAAACGTAACAAAAGAAAGCAGCTACAGACACCATTACTACTTCTGCTATTACTACTACTAAGTATTACTTCTTGTTCTGCTCTTACTTTAGCTGCTGCATCTTCCATTGCTAGACTGGAAGCCACATCCAAGCAGATGGGCGACCACAATCAAATCTCCTATTTAGAGTAATGATTAAATTTTGTATCTAATGATTCCTAATGAGCTTAAATATAGTTGTAATTTCGATTTCTATACAATGCGTGTTTAATTACATACCACTGATAAAGGCCTCCACCATATTGTTATTACCGTATACTGAAAATTGTATTTTTTTCTCTTATCCTAATTTCCCTTTAAAATTATCAACTAAGGGGTTTTGAATTGAATGCAAACCTGTATTTCAAGAATTGTGATTGAAAATAAAGAATAAAAATAGGGATAATATTAAACGGTAATGATGATGATGAGGCTGATGACAGTGAAAGCGATAATAATAATGAACAGAATAACTTCTTATATTACTATTAGTAATCGAAGGAGAGTCAGATGAAGTTCTAATACAAATGTGCCCAATCTTCAAGAAACATTAATGTTCAAGAGAAAAACAATTTTATCTCAACAACATCAGGTGAAATATTCATTAAAAGATATTCCACCTTTCTTTCGTTGTGTTGGTGGTTATCAATTTGAAAATAAATTCAGAAAACAGTAAAAGCAGTCGGAAGTCACCAAATAATCCATCGACAGAAGACCACCTGTCTCATCTACTCCAGTATTGGAGCTCTCTAAAGTACACTTTCAAAAAGGGGAAAAGTATTTGAAGTCCTGCCTCAAAGGACTCTTGATAAGGCCCCCATCCCTTCATGTTTACTTCCTTTCTTCCGGTCCTCTATGGCTGTTAAACTCTCATAGTTTTGTCACAAACAAGTGATGTGCATCTTGAATTCTGCCGCAAAACCCTAATCCTTCTTTCTAGTGAAGTGTAGTGGAAAAATATATAAAAAAAATAACAAAAGGTGGTGGATGAGGCTGGATGAAGAGCGCCTGCTATTTCATCATTACCATAACACTTCTCAACGATAAAAATTTAACTGTGTCAAGTGTTATGATTCTATGAATTACTGTTGAGTCACTATGAATACTTTAACAGATTCAGAGAATGTCTAGCCACTGAGGATTGAGGAAAATACTTATAAAAGGTTATGTTGGTTTAATTTAACTAAAAGTAGATAAGATTAACATAACCAGAGAAAACTCTGTGAATTTATCTATATCAAAAATTAAATGAATCGATTAACTAGAATCCCAAGTGACTGATGCTAGGTGGTGTAAGGAGCAACTATTCACAGGGATCTAATTTCAGAATGGCCCTAAAAGGAGTTTGGGATGATAACATCGTATGACATTTGCTGATGAAGGCCAATACAATACTAATTAGCAACTCAAGCGGTCTTCACTAAATTCAGGACCACAAATCCAGACTCCTAATCCTGGAGGTCTCCCTTGCCAGGCCTTGGCTGGAGTTGAATCCTATGATAATGTATAATAGGTTAGTTTCCACTCTACCAAGATAATTCATACACATTACTCATAATCATTTGTATAACCTCGGCTTTATGAAGAAGAATCCATAGCAACCACGAAATATTGAGATCATATCTGGACGGAAGTTAGTGAAGCAGGTATAATTCAGTAAAAGAAAAAGTTAATGATTTGGTTACCATTACATAAATGGCAGTATTTGTAAGTGATGACTCTTCAGTACAGTAACTTGGTTAACTGGTTACCAACCCATAGATGGCACTAGTGGTGAAAGAAAAGAATTATTTACACGACTTCCAAAACAAGTATCTACACAAGTTTAGATACAAAACCATCAGTCACATCTACTCAATAAATTAGCATCCTCATAATCAGTACCTTCTATATGGATCACCCTACACTTGAAAAGTTATGGATAGAAAATAATTCTTTAACCATAAGATGGCATTACGATCTCTTAATACCGACAAAAGACAGCTCAATAATCACGCTCTACTACAGAGTACCTGCTTTCTAGTTTTGGTAACTATCAACTGGCATATGACACTTGGATTCAACAAGTGTCTCACAAATAGCAAGAGCATAGCCCCAATGAGTTAGATGCACCTGTTTATAGAATTAGAGTAAGTTTAGAAAGTGTAATTTTCAAAATTGGTTCCCTGTACAATCTTACCAAAGATCACTCAACACTACCAGTCGACCTCTCACGGATTGAACATAGTGTAATTCAAAAATCAGAAAGCCCTGTTCTTTAACTAGGCATTTCCCTGAGCAAAAAAAAAAAAAAAAAAAAAAAAAAAAAAAAATAGGAATCAAATATCAATCCCCATCTCTAGACTTATCCGTGCAGTTTACGTAGACAGGCTTTCAAAACGGAGAGAAATCTTCCTCCTCTACTATTACACCTTGGATGATATGGCTTAATAATTAGAGGTTTAACATCTAAAAC
>NW_027168951.1:7500-10000 GCF_036898095.1 Palaemon carinicauda | reverse complement strand
GTTTTAGTTGTAAATTATCATCCAAGAAACATATAAGAACAAACACCATCGAGATCAATTGAAAAATATTGATATATATCATAATTCTAAGCTAACAACTTCAGAGAGATGTTGTAAAAACAAAATTCCTTAATGGATAACTTATTTTGTATATTTCTTGATTTTTTTGTCAGTAGAGATTTGAGCCCCCCGTCCTTCACTGTTCTCTCTAGACTTACCACAGTCACCAAACTACCATGTGTATGATTAACTTCCAATTAGGAGACACTTATTTCTCTCTCTTTCTCCGTCATCTCTAACACGTACACGGCCACAAGCTTATAGTTAACTGTTTATCTTAGTTACGAGATGCAATCAAGTCTAACATATCCATACAGTTACATTCTCACAAATGATAATGTCTCCTCTTCGCCATTATCCGTAAGCAAAGCAACACTTCCATGTTATCCCCTAAGAACAGCATCAGCTTCCTTGATTCTTCTTCCTGATGTCCAAGGCACATGCCTAAGCCTTGTCTCTTATTGTTTGTGCATATCTTTCTTAATTGGCATTTTATGACCTAAACCAATTGTTCTGATTTCATTAGTTGTTGATGGAGAAACTTCTGTAGTATTTGATGTTATAAATGGACGACCTGTGGTCTAATAAAATCAGTATATGGAAGAGACACATTTCACTAGATGCGTTCATGTGAGTTTGCAATCGGCATTGCAACACAGTATTTAGAGATGATAGAGAAGATGCAACTCTAATCACTGGTGTAATGGAATTGTGGGATAACTCTGTTTACTTTTTCCCGGATTCCCCGAAAGAACACAGCCAAATTTCCTTTCTTAACTCCAGTATATTTGGTGGATCCCTTTTTCAGAGAGAGAGAGAGAGAGAGAGAGAGAGAGAGAGAGAGAGAGAGAGAGAGAGAGAGAGAGAAGATAACTGACATAACCCTAAATTTCACTCTCTTAAGAAAGATTTCCTTTTTGGTATGAAAATATTTCTAAATGTTGAAAGTGTCATTAAACAATAAATATCCTCTACCTTCTATACACTGTCCGTTCTTGAAGGAAAGATTATGGCTTTGGAAGGTAATTGAAGCATTTTGAGCCCTTTTTATTCTCTCAGAAGTCTAGTTCGAAAAGATTCGTTATCGAATGGAGATTATTTGGACCTTTTATAAAGTCTTATCACTTGGAGGACTTGAAAGAAAGGTTGATGGTATGGAAGGTAACTTTATATAAGGAGTTTAAGACAGATAAGAAGATAAAAAGGTTTTGATTATAAAAGAAAGTTCCATTAGACTAATTTGGTCTCGAATTGCTTAGTGAGACTCATATGACTTATTGAAAAAACTGTTCATTTAATGGTTGTTTGAAGCAAGTGAAAGTTCGCAGAATTAATGAAGGAATAGGTTTGGTTATATCAGTTAGTTTGATGTGACAGTTTAAGACAGTTCTATTCAATCAGAGGGGAAAGGTGTAAGTTATAAGATTTAGTGTCAAGAGACTTAAAAAATTAATTACTTTTCTGAAAAATAATTTTTTTTTTTAGTTACGTAAAGTAGTACAATGCAGTAGTTTGAGATACTTAGTCCTATATGAATATGAATTGAGAAAATTTCATAACTCAGCAATATTAGATTGAAAATACTTATCGAATTGGTTTCAGAAATCTTTCTTGACATATTTGGTACTAATTACCAAATGACCAATTATATTATCACAATAGGTTATCATTCGAAGGCGGGAAGTGGTCTTCTGAATTTTCTATCCAACATTTTTGTCTCCTGTGAAATACTGCATCTTCTGTTGTATATAAAGCAATGCTTGAAAACTCACTTGCTCTTCTTTCACAGTTCTGGTGTCTTATGTTCCTTTACTATTATTCTGTTTATCATTGAGGAGTAAAATATTTGATTAAACTGCCCGAATTGTATTGGTATATATGTTATTGTTGCCATTACTGTGGCATCTTGCATATTGCTTTGAAGGTTATTTGCATTAACCTGGGGATTTTCTGTATTGATACTTGTTACTTTGGTGCAACTTGTGCTATCATTGCAGTGGACGTTGCATCACTATAAACACCAGCTGTCCTTTCAAAATAGCTAATTGTCTTAAGTGCAGCTGGAATGACCGTTTATATCGTTGACCACACCGGGTAATTAACGGCAGGTGGAGAGCACGGGAAAGCAGCCGGGCTACGAAGTATGCTCCCTCTTAATATGTTACCTACTGAACAACAAATGCATGTTCCTCCTGTCCACACCAACCATCCTTTTCGAATCCACCAATCAAAGCAGTCCCTCTCAATGTAACCAATTGAAGGATGAAATGGTCACTTTTCGTCATATTTGGATTATAGGACTTCTGTGGCTCTGAATGCAAACAACTTGAGTTGACTATTTTCCAGGTATTGAAAAATTTTCTTTGTTCTGGTGTTATGATACACCATTACATATTAAATGTTCAGATATTTAGAGATGATGAACAGAAAGATGAATGTG
>NW_027168950.1:20024-50610 GCF_036898095.1 Palaemon carinicauda | reverse complement strand
ATTCTCCACCAAAACGGGAAAAGTGTTCTAGCCCTATGTCTTCTTGATCGCTTTTTAGTATCTTAATGATTTGCGCCTCATCTAGACGACACAAATCTTCAACGATGGGCCAGGCAATCTTCGGTTTCTACAAGTGGCACTACTTCGGTAGTGCTTACCACGTCATACTGTTGAGGGAGTTTACCACACTCCTTCCTGGAACCTAACCCAGCACTCACCTCTGATGAGAGGGGTAAAGCACAAGTGTCAACCTCGGTGCTTAATACCTCACTTGCCACTGATAACTTGCCGTTTCACAGAAGTACAGTACTATCGGTTTCCCGATGCATTCATCTTCTTCATTGGCTCTCCAATTATCGTCAGCACTCTCAAATATTCATCCCTCATGAATGTTTTTATCGGACCACAATCAATACTGTTACTACTACTACTACTACTAGTGGGCAGACGTGCCGTGTGCCTAAGGAACTAGGTCGCCTCTCCTGCTCCCTGATTCTTCCTTTAGGTCACTTTTGGTAATTGTTACCTTACAAGTCAACATCTTCATTGAATAATAAGAACTTCATTAGTTGCACATGTGCTCTCGCTTATACGCCGCCACGAGGCAGGTAGAATATAGTTCTACACAGCGGTTGGTGTAATAGAAGTCTTGCGACCACTCGCCTCTACCGCCTCTGTGATGTCTCTGAACAAATCTCGTGAACATAATCTTTAGGGGTTATTGGCTTCTCTTCTCTCCACAAGTTTGAGAACTTGTCAGATCTCTATCACAGTTCTTGGGCTGATTCCTTGGATCCTCTCCTCGGCCCTTCTTACCTACATCTGGAGACATAACCCTGATGGATTATTCCTCTTTTTTTCCTTCCCGCTGTTCCAAAGGACTGAATTCAGTGGGATTCTCCTCCAGTCCTTCAACCTTCTAATGATGATGCCCTCCCGCACCTTGAGTTCGCCCAGTCAACGGCCATACCTCATTCAAAAAACTGCTTCTCATCTGATCAGTAAATCAAGCAGCATCAGATCTTGTTAGTACTTGGATGGGTAAGTGCCTAGGAACACCAAATGCTGTGGGCATCTATCGATATTCTTATATAAGAGATACTGTAATTCCCTTTTCTCGTCCTTGAGTAGGTTTGCCCCATGGTGGGTCCCATCTTCAAGTTTGGAGTGCGCATCTCTTTTCAACAAAGACAGAGAATTGGCAGCTCAGCCACAAGAGAATACACTTTTCTCTCTTCTTCCCACCTGTGGAGGGGTGAGGGCAATTCTTTCTTTACCTACACGATCCGAACATAGAGTCGGATGCCAGTATCAGGCATTACGTCTTTTGGAAGAACAAAAAGTTTCATCGAGGTCTTTCTGAGCTTCTACAGTCAGCTCCTCCCTTAGAAGGCTCCAGTTTTGTCCTCTCCTCGTGGAACAAGTTAGTTCATCAAATTCTGTTTGAGGAGAAGACATATGGTCAAACAAGCAGTTAGTCCACAGGACTTATTGTGTACGTTCAACTACTAGGAATCATACTCCTAGATTCCAGAATGCCACCATCGAGGAAGTATCTTCGATCATCTAGCAGGTTTTCATGAGAATCTTTACCCTAGTGTCTACATGTTCATCAGGATTAGCTTTGTTCTCCGAAGACTTCGGAATGACTGAATAATCCTAACAGACTCGGTGGCTGACCTTTGTTACCACCGAAACTTCTCCTCGAGTTTACCAGGATCAGAGATTTGAAGAAAATCTTGAGAAATACTCAAGCTTCCTTATCAGAGACGGGTACCCTTGGATACTTTCATCGTCATCATGCAAAAGTTTTTCCCACAGATCGACGGGATCCTAGTAGAAAAATGACGAGTTTCTTCCTTTTACGAGACATGCTTTCAGCCAACAGTTGTTACGTCTCCTAAGTCACGGTTTCACTCGGGTTCATCAAGTCCATATCAGACTCCTTTGAATCCAACCTCTTCTGGGTCACGAGGGATCTCCCTTTTTCTCGGGTCTCTACAGCACCCGGGCATGAGACAGACCTGAGAAGACGGTTGACAAACGAGAATCTCCACCGAGTAGTCACCCTCCTCAGCCCTTCCCCAAATTTGACGCTCCTTTTATATTCATCAAAGAAAGGGTGGAGTGCCATGTACCACTCGGCTTCTGAGCTCTGGTCAGAGTTCAAACGTACCGTCTCTTAAATCTCCTAGAGATGAGGGCAGCCTTCCTATGGAAAAGGGGATCCCCAGCTCCCTCCTTCGAAGGAGAACTCAGATTCAAGCCTTCAGCTCCTTTCTCAGGCAACACCCGATGTCGACCTTCAACTTGAGCTAGAACTTGTGGATGGGAAACGTGCACCCAGGGGTATTGCACCCAGGGGTATTGCCTCCAGGTGCTGGAACAATCTTCCTACTTGAGGGAAGAATTGCCGCCTATGGCAGCACAGGTTGGTCATGTTTTTCCCGTTTGCAGAAAAGACTTCCTTCACCTGTTGGTCTCCCCTCCAGAGGATTCCTTCAGCAAAGAGATGGATTCACCCACTCCCCTGCTGCGTGAGTAGTCCCTCCACCTGCCACTGTTCAGCAATCTTCCTGCTTGCTGGAAGAATTGCTGAAAGCGGCAGCAGACAGTTGTCTCCTTTCCCATCTGTGAGAGACTTCCTTCTCCTTTTTGGTCTCCTTTGGGGGATTCTTCCAGCAGGAATAGGATTTACCCATTCCCCGCCATTGCTCTTCAGAGTAGACCTCGTCATCGGCAATGTCGTCTCGTCAAAAGACTCCTCTCTTCAGAAGACTCATCTCACCCATCACACACATCTCACCGTCAAGACTCGTCTTTCCTAGCAGACTACTCACGCCTCGCTGACCCGTCTGCAACTCCCCGACGGAGATCCCAAGAGATCCCACATTAATTAGATTCATCCATTCCCTACCCTTGATCTTTGGGAGCAGGCCATTAGACTCCTCTTGCCCAGCAGAATCGTCACGCCCAGCTGACTCAGCTGCAACTCCCGATGGAGATCCCGAGAGAAGTCCTTCAGTTACACTAAGAGCCACATGTGAACATCTTTCACAAAGCCGTATCTTCGCTGCAACTTCACTAGTGGAAACTATCCAGCTCCTCACTCAGAGTCCTTTCTGCAATAAGTTGCAAAGAGGATGTTTGGATACCTGTGCAGATCTGCTTTGGCCTTCCAAGCCAAGTGGTCTGTAGTTGGTATCATGGATGGGTATCTCTCCCCTCGATGCCACTATTCCTGCAATAGAGGAGTTCCTTGTTTACCTTCGGGAGGAAAGCTTGGACGTGAAAGGCCACCACTACTCCTCGAGCCTCTCTTTCAGACCGAAAAGAATTAACCTTTCCTCTACGTCAGCATCGCTCCTCTTCATACGGAGTTTCGAGCCTACAGGCCATCAGTCGTAAGGGAGACCTCCTCCATGGGCAATGGTTTGCGTCCTTCAGTCCTTAAAGGGTGCCACCTATAACCATGGTCTCCAAAGCGGCAGATCTTCCACTGACCTCGATGATAGGTCTCCTGCTCGTGTTGGCTTCGGCCAAGAGAGTCGGCAAACCGCATGGGCCGCCCTCAACATCTCTCATTCAAGGCGATGGGCCGAGTAATACTCGACTTCGTTTCTGGCAGCTCGGATCTCAGAATTTGAACCCTTTGGATTGGGAGTCCTTCGGAGCATGACCAATGATCCAGATCAACAGTTACTATGCCAGAGAAACTGTAGTTGCTACTTGCAAGAGTTTGCCACCGAGGGTCAGCACTCTTTGTCAGCTCTGGCAATTAAGAGAAGATCACCAAGAACATGTTCTCAGCTTAGATTTGCAAGGCCATGGACCAAGCTTTAAATTCTGATCCTTCTCCTCATAAAGGAAACAGAGCTTATAACGTTAGGGGGGAAGAGTAGGCAATAGTGTTTTGATGGAGACTACTCTGTGACTTCCTGCAAGGCATGACCCACAGGAACATGGAGGCATTCTCCGTTGATCCTGTGATGGACTAGTAGCAGATGAGGGAGGGTAGAGTTTAACCATCATTAAGTATGGGATGACTGACAAAGAATGACTGGCTCTTACTTTCATCTTCCACCCAGTAAGGTAACAGCACCTACAGTACTCTGCAAAGCTAACTTCCGCTTTCTGCAGTAGAACCATTTCCCTTGTGTAACCTGGTAAAGATATACATGTTATGTTCCATATGGACTCCGCCCCCGCGAGGTGAAATTGTATAACGTCTATGGATGATTCTAAGATTCTTACATTTTCTGAGAATTTTTACCTAGACTAGTCACACAGCTAGTATCACACAATCACACAGATTGCTCAGGCCACTAACCATGCTTTGTAGTAGTTGTTTAGCGAGCTGTTAGGGTTTCTTCCTGTTATGGAAACCCAAAGTTAAAGACCAGCCAGTTGGTTCAGACTTCTACCCTCCTAAGAAGTAAGTCAATCCCTACATAGAGTGAAGGGTTTGTGTTAGTGACGTAACAAACGACAAATTTGAAAGTACTTTTGTATTTTTCCTAATGATACAAACCTGTAGTTATTTACTCAAATTATCCCACCATCACCTATTCCCTGATAAGTCCTGCCTGCAAATAAAAGTGACGATAGAACACAGCGGTGGAGCTAGTTACCTTGCTAAAAGTTTTGCTGAAAGTAAATCACTGTAAAGAGCCACAGGTTTGTATGGTTAGGTAAGATAGTACTTTCAAATATGTCATATTTATATATCTTTTACACACACACAGCACCAAATTAATTGGCTCTGTAGTTGCTTTCATACTGAGATTTTTTCGCCTTGCGAGTCCCATTTTACATGTAAATAGTCTAATTTGTTCCAGTCCCCACAAAAATACCACATTAAATGTTTATAAGAAGACTGAACTCAATGAAATACTATCATTTGGTGCATTCAATAATAACCTAACCATTAGTAACCTGTAAAATAGATATATTATTAGAGCAAACAGTAAAAATACAGTAACAAATATATGGAACCTTACCTTTTTAGTGAGGCGATGTCCGAGAGTGAAGTGGCGGAGCGTTAAAAGAGGAGGATTAACGGCAGAAAACATTAGCAATTGACAGAAAACCTAAACACTTGGCTATACAAAACAGATTAATAAACGGCAGAAAACATTACCACTTAATTTTAGAAAACACATTAACAAATGACTGAAAATATTAACACAACTTTACGATAAACTTGAAATTGAATAATTATTTTTATGCCTTTTTCTAATTTTCTATATTTCTACTTTACATTTTGTATTTTATAAGTTTGTGTATTTTCTTCATCACTACCACTTCTTTCTTTTTGGATCACTTTGAGATTCCTCTTGGCCTACTAGTACCAGAGGAAGATTGTTTCTGTCTGCTTTTTAAAATGTTCCTGAAATGACTCGGGCAAACGTCATTAAATATTCATGCGCACGACCTGTGAAAATTCTTTTTCTGGGCGTCCCTTTTCAACAAAACCCACCTTTTTATGGTTGCAAGATAGAGCCTCCTTATTTTCTGCCTTAATCATACAGTCCTCCCCCTCTTCCTCACTGCCAATGAACTATTCCTAAACTTTGCTCAGTTGTATGGGCTCTAACTCCTTCAGGTCGTCCATCGTAAGTTCCTCTTGGTGCTCCTCGATAAGCTCACTGATGTCTGCCACATCAACTTAGAGACCCATGAACGTCCCGAGTGTAATGATCTTGGCAGCCTCAAATTGAGAAATTAGTTCAGGATTGTCAAACTTTTTGGAATTGGCTTTGGCTTCAGCTCAGCCTACGTGGAAGCCCTCAAAATCTTCTGCAGAGACGGCATCAGGCCACAGCTTCTTCTAAGCAGAGTTCAAGGTGCGCCTCGAAACCTCCCGCCATGCTGTATCGATTTTGAGGCATAACACCACATCGAAATGCTCCTACCAAAATTCCCGAAGGGTGAGGTTTGTGCTCTCAGGGATTTCGAAACATCTCATGAAGAGATATTTTATGTAGAGTTTCTTAAAGTTGCAAGTCACTTGCTGTTCCATGGGCTGGAGAACAGGGGTGTTGTTAGGCGGAAGATAGAGAACCTTGATAAATGAAAACTTTAAATCATTCATTCATTGATAAATTAAAGATCCGCAAGGATAAAATCCTCGAGGCCAGGAGTGTGAGCAGGGGTATTGTCTCCAACACCAGCAGTCATTTCAGGGGAGGTACTTCTCTTCAAAATATTTCTTCACAGTCGGGCTGAAAGAAATGTTTACCCACTTGGTGAACAAGGTTCTTGTTATCCAAGCTTTGGCATTAGACCTCCACATCACCAGAAGCTTCTCCTTAATCATTTTGTAGGCCTTGAAGGCTCGAGGAGTCTCGTAGTGGTACATTAGCAGGGGATTCACCTTACAATCCCCACTGTCATTTGCACAGAGTGCAAGGGTAAGCCTGTCCTTCATAGGCTTATGCCCGGGTTGCTTCTTTTCTTCCACTGTCACTAATGTTCGACGAGGCTTTTTCTTCCAGAAAAGCCCAGTTTCATCGCAGTTGAAGACTTGCTGGGGACAGTAGCCTTCCTAGCCAGTCAACTCGTCGAACCGTCTCTTAAATTTTCCAAACTGCCCCCCAAGAAGCCTTAAGCTATGGGGGCGCTTGCTTCGTCGTCTTTGGCCCGAGCATGCACGAGATCACCGAAAATGGCGCTAGCCCTCTGGCAGATTATCGTTTCTGTGATCGTGTCTCCAGTCATTTCCTTGTCCTTAATCCAAACAAGCAGCAGTTTCTCCATCTCATTGTGGATGTGGCTCCTCAGTTGCATGGGCTCTAACTCCTTCAGGTCGTCCGTCGTAAGTTCCTCTTGGTGCTCCTCAATAAGCTCATTGATGTCTACCACATCAACTTCCAGACCCATGAACGTCCCGAGTGTAATGATCTTGGCAGCCTCAAATTGAGAAATTAGTTCAGGATTGTCAAATTTTTTGGAATCAGCTTCGGCTTCAGCTTGGCCTTCGTGGAAGCCCTCAAAATCTTCTGCAGAGACGGCATCAGGCCACAGCTGCTTCTAAGCAGAGTTCAAGGTGCGCCTCGAAACCTCCCGCCATGCTGTATCGATTTTGAGGCATAACACCACATCGAAATGCTCCTACCAAAATTCCCGAAGGGTGAGGTTTGTGCTCTCAGGGATTTCGAAACATCTCATGAAGAGATATTTTATGTAGAGTTTCTTAAAGTTGCAAGTCACTTGCTGTTCCATGGGCTGGAGAACAGGGGTGTTGTTAGGCGGAAGATAGAGAACCTTGATAAATGAGAACTTTAAATCATTCATTCATTGATAAATTAAAGATCCGCAAGGATAAAATCCTCGAGGCCAGGAGTGTGAGCAGGGGTATTGTCTCCAACACCAGCAGTCATTTCAGGGGAGGTACTTCCCTTCAAAATATTTCTTCACAGTCGGGCTGAAAGAAATGTTTACCCACTTGGTGAACAAGGTTCTTGTTATCCAAGCTTTGGCATTAGACCTCCACATCACCAGAAGCTTCTCCTTAATCATTTTGTAGGCCTTGAAGGCTCGAGGAGTCTCGTAGTGGTACATTAGCAGGGGATTCACCTTACAATCCCCACTATCATTTGCACAGAGTGCAAGGGTAAGCCTGTCCTTCATAGGCTTATGCCCGGGTTGCTTCTTTTCTTCCACTGTCACTAATGTTCGACGAGGCTTTTTCTTCCAGAAAAGCCCAGTTTCATCGCAGTTGAAGACTTGCTGGGGACAGTAGCCTTCCTAGCCAGTCAACTCGTCGAACCGTCTCTTAAATTTTCCAAACTGCCCCCCAAGAAGCCTTAAGCTATGGGGGCGCTTGCTTCGTCGTCTTTGGCCCGAGCATGCACGAGATCACCGACAATGGCGCTAGCCCTCTGGCAGATTATCGTTTCTGTGATCGTGTCTCCAGTCATTTCCTTGTCCTTAATCCAAACAAGCAGCAGTTTCTCCATCTCATTGTGGATGTGGCTCCTCAGTTGTATGGGCTCTAACTCCTTCAGGTCGTCCGTCGTAAGTTCCTCTTGGTGCTCCTCAATAAGCTCATTGATGTCTACCACATCAACTTCCAGACCCATGAACGTCCCGAGTGTAATGATCTTGGCAGCCTCAAATTGAGAAATTAGTTCAGGATTGTCAAATTTTTCGGAATCAGCTTCGGCTTCAGCTTGGCCTTCGTGGAAGCCCTCAAAATCTTCTGCAGAGACGGCATCAGGCCACAGCTGCTTCTAAGCAGAGTTCAAGGTGCGCCTCGAAACCTCCCGCCATGCTGTATCGATTTTGAGGCATAACACCACATCGAAATGCTCCTACCAAAATTCCCGAAGGGTGAGGTTTGTGCTCTCAGGGATTTCGAAACATCTCATGAAGAGATATTTTATGTAGAGTTTCTTAAAGTTGCAAGTCACTTGCTGTTCCATGGGCTGGAGAACAGGGGTGTTGTTAGGCGGAAGATAGAGAACCTTGATAAATGAAAACTTTAAATCATTCATTCATTGATAAATTAAAGATCCGCAAGGATAAAATCCTCGAGGCCAGGAGTGTGAGCAGGGGTATTGTCTCCAACACCAGCAGTCATTTCAGGGGAGGTACTTCTCTTCAAAATATTTCTTCACAGTCGGGCTGAAAGAAATGTTTACCCACTTGGTGAACAAGGTTCTTGTTATCCAAGCTTTGGCATTAGACCTCCACATCACCAGAAGCTTCTCCTTAATCATTTTGTAGGCCTTGAAGGCTCGAGGAGTCTCGTAGTGGTACATTAGCAGGGGATTCACCTTACAATCCCCACTGTCATTTGCACAGAGTGCAAGGGTAAGCCTGTCCTTCATAGGCTTATGCCCGGGTTGCTTCTTTTCTTCCACTGTCACTAATGTTCGACGAGGCTTTTTCTTCCAGAAAAGCCCAGTTTCATCGCAGTTGAAGACTTGCTGGGGACAGTAGCCTTCCTAGCCAGTCAACTCGTCGAACCGTCTCTTAAATTTTCCAAACTGCCCCCCAAGAAGCCCTAAGCTATGGGGGCGCTTGCTTCGTCGTCTTTGGCCCGAGCATGCACGAGATCACCGACAATGGCGCTAGCCCTCTGGCAGATTATCGTTTCTGTGATCGTGTCTCCAGTCATTTCCTTGTCCTTAATCCAAACAAGCAGCAGTTTCTCCATCTCATTGTGGATGTGGCTCCTCAGTTGTATGGGCTCTAACTCCTTCAGGTCGTCCGTCGTAAGTTCCTCTTGGTGCTCCTCAATAAGCTCATTGATGTCTACCACATCAACTTCCAGACCCATGAACGTCCCGAGTGTAATGATCTTGGCAGCCTCAAATTGAGAAATTAGTTCAGGATTGTCAAATTTTTCGGAATCAGCTTCGGCTTCAGCTTGGCCTTCGTGGAAGCCCTCAAAATCTTCTGCAGAAACGGCATCAGGCCACAGCTGCTTCTAAGCAGAGTTCAAGGTGCGCCTCGAAACCTCCCGCCATGCTGTATCGATTTTGAGGCATAACACCACATCGAAATGCTCCTACCAAAATTCCCGAAGGGTGAGGTTTGTGCTCTCAGGGATTTCGAAACATCTCATGAAGAGATATTTTATGTAGAGTTTCTTAAAGTTGCAAGTCACTTGCTGTTCCATGGGCTGGAGAACAGGGGTGTTGTTAGGCGGAAGATAGAGAACCTTGATAAAGGAAAACTTTAAATCATTCATTCATTGATAAATTTAAGATCCGCAAGGATAAAATCCTCGAGGCCAGGAGTGTGAGCAGGGGTATTGTCTCCAACACCAGCAGTCATTTCAGGGGAGGTACTTCTCTTCAAAATATTTCTTCACAGTCGGGCTGAAAGAAATGTTTACCCACTTGGTGAACAAGGTTCTTGTTATCCAAGCTTTGGCATTAGACATCCACATCACCAGAAGCTTCTCCTTAATCATTTTTTAGGCCTTGAAGGCTCGAGGAGTCTCGTAGTGGTACATTAGCAGGGGATTCACCTTACAATCCCCACTGTCATTTGCACAGAGTGCAAGGGTAAGCCTGTCCTTCATAGGCTTATGCCCGGGTTGCTTCTTTTCTTCCACTGTCACTAATGTTCGACGAGGCTTTTTCTTCCAGAAAAGCCCAGTTTCATCGCAGTTGAAGACTTGCTGGGGACAGTAGCCTTCCTAGCCAGTCAACTCGTCGAACCGTCTCTTAAATTTTCCAAACTGCCCCCCAAGAAGCCTTAAGCTATGGGGGCGCTTGCTTCGTCGTCTTTGGCCCGAGCATGCACGAGATCACCGAAAATGGCGCTAGCCCTCTGGCAGATTATCGTTTCTGTGATCGTGTCTCCAGTCATTTCCTTGTCCTTAATCCAAACAAGCAGCAGTTTCTCCATCTCATTGTGGATGTGGCTCCTCAGTTGTATGGGCTCTAACTCCTTCAGGTCGTCCGTCGTAAGTTCCTCTTGGTGCTCCTCAATAAGCTCATTGATGTCTACCACATCAACTTCCAGACCCATGAACGTCCCGAGTGTAATGATCTTGGCAGCCTCAAATTGAGAAATCAGTTCAGGATTGTCAAATTTTTCGGAATCAGCTTCGGCTTCAGCTTGGCCTTCGTGGTAGCCCTCAAAATCTTCTGCAGAGACGGTATCAGGCCACAGCTGCTTCTAAGCAGAGTTCAAGGTGCGCCTCGAAACCTCCCGCCATGCTGTATCGATTTCGAGGCATAACACCACATCGAAATGCTCCTACCAAAATTCCCGAAGGGTGAGGTTTGTGCTCTCAGGGATTTCGAAACATCTCATGAAGAGATATTTTATGTAGAGTTTCTTAAAGTTGCAAGTCACTTGCTGTTCCATGGGCTGGAGAACAGGGGTGTTGTTAGGCGGAAGATAGAGAACCTTGATAAATGAAAACTTTAAATCATTCATTCATTGATAAATTAAAGATCCGCAAGGATAAAATCCTCGAGGCCAGGAGTGTGAGCAGGGGTATTGTCTCCAACACCAGCACTCATTTCAGGGGAGGTACTTCTCTTCAAAATATTTCTTCACAGTCGGGCTGAAAGAAATGTTTACCCACTTGGTGAACAAGGTTCTTGTTATCCAAGCTTTGGCATTAGACCTCCACATCACCAGAAGCTTCTCCTTAATCATTTTGTAGGCCTTGAAGGCTCGAGGAGTCTCGTAGTGGTACATTAGCAGGGGATTCACCTTACAATCCCCACTGTCATTTGCACAGAGTGCAAGGGTAAGCCTGTCCTTCATAGGCTTATGCCCGGGTTGCTTCTTTTCTTCCACTGTCACTAATGTTCGACGAGGCTTTTTCTTCCAGAAAAGCCCAGTTTCATCGCAGTTGAAGACTTGCTGGGGACAGTAGCCTTCCTAGCCAGTCAACTCGTCGAACCGTCTCTTAAATTTTCCAAACTGCCCCCCAAGAAGCCTTAAGCTATGGGGGCGCTTGCTTCGTCGTCTTTGGCCCGAGCATGCACGAGATCACCGAAAATGGCGCTAGCCCTCTGGCAGATTATCGTTTCTGTGATCGTGTCTCCAGTCATTTCCTTGTCCTTAATCCAAACAAGCAGCAGTTTCTCCATCTCATTGTGGATGTGGCTCCTCAGTTGTATGGGCTCTAACTCCTTCAGGTCGTCCGTCGTAAGTTCCTCTTGGTGCTCCTCAATAAGCTCATTGATGTCTACCACATCAACTTCCAGACCCATGAACGTCCCGAGTGTAATGATCTTGGCAGCCTCAAATTGAGAAATTAGTTCAGGATTGTCAAATTTTTCGGAATCAGCTTCGGCTTCAGCTTGGCCTTCGTGGAAGCCCTCAAAATCTTCTGCAGAGACGGCATCAGGCCACAGCTGCTTCTAAGCAGAGTTCAAGGTGCGCCTCGAAACCTCCCGCCATGCTGTATCGATTTTGAGGCATAACACCACATCGAAATGCTCCTACCAAAATTCCCGAAGGGTGAGGTTTGTGCTCTCAGGGATTTCGAAACATCTCATGAAGAGATATTTTATGTAGAGTTTCTTAAAGTTGCAAGTCACTTGCTGTTCCATGGGCTGGAGAACAGGGGTGTTGTTAGGCGGAAGATAGAGAACCTTGATAAATGAAAACTTTATATCATTCATTCATTGATAAATTAAAGATCCGCAAGGATAAAATCCTCGAGGCCAGGAGTGTGAGCAGGGGTATTGTCTCCAACACCAGCAGTCATTTCAGGGGAGGTACTTCTCTTCAAAATATTTCTTCACAGTCGGGCTGAAAGAAATGTTTACCCACTTGGTGAACAAGGTTCTTGTTATCCAAGCTTTGGCATTAGACCTCCACATCACCAGAAGCTTCTCCTTAATCATTTTTTAGGCCTTGAAGGCTCGAGGAGTCTCGTAGTGGTACATTAGCAGGGGATTCACCTTACAATCCCCACTGTCATTTGCACAGAGTGCAAGGGTAAGCCTGTCCTTCATAGGCTTATGCCCGGGTTGCTTCTTTTCTTCCACTGTCACTAATGTTCGACGAGGCTTTTTCTTCCAGAAAAGCCCAGTTTCATCGCAGTTGAAGACTTGCTGGGGACAGTAGCCTTCCTAGCCAGTCAACTCGTCGAACCGTCTCTTAAATTTTCCAAACTGCCCCCCAAGAAGCCTTAAGCTATGGGGGCGCTTGCTTCGTCGTCTTTGGCCCGAGCATGCACGAGATCACCGAAAATGGCGCTAGCCCTCTGGCAGATTATCGTTTCTGTGATCGTGTCTCCAGTCATTTCCTTGTCCTTAATCCAAACAAGCAGCAGTTTCTCCATCTCATTGTGGATGTGGCTCCTCAGTTGTATGGGCTCTAACTCCTTCAGGTCGTCCGTCGTAAGTTCCTCTTGGTGCTCCTCAATAAGCTCATTGATGTCTACCACATCAACTTCCAGACCCATGAACGTCCCGAGTGTAATGATCTTGGCAGCCTCAAATTGAGAAATCAGTTCAGGATTGTCAAATTTTTCGGAATCAGCTTCGGCTTCAGCTTGGCCTTCGTGGTAGCCCTCAAAATCTTCTGCAGAGACGGCATCAGGCCACAGCTGCTTCTAAGCAGAGTTCAAGGTGCGCCTCGAAACCTCCCGCCATGCTGTATCGATTTCGAGGCATAACACCACATCGAAATGCTCCTACCAAAATTCCCGAAGGGTGAGGTTTGTGCTCTCAGGGATTTCGAAACATCTCATGAAGAGATATTTTATGTAGAGTTTCTTAAAGTTGCAAGTCACTTGCTGTTCCATGGGCTGGAGAACAGGGGTGTTGTTAGGCGGAAGATAGAGAACCTTGATAAATGAAAACTTTAAATCATTCATTCATTGATAAATTAAAGATCCGCAAGGATAAAATCCTCGAGGCCAGGAGTGTGAGCAGGGGTATTGTCTCCAACACCAGCAGTCATTTCAGGGGAGGTACTTCTCTTCAAAATATTTCTTCACAGTCGGGCTGAAAGAAATGTTTACCCACTTGGTGAACAAGGTTCTTGTTATCCAAGCTTTGGCATTAGACCTCCACATCACCAGAAGCTTCTCCTTAATCATTTTGTAGGCCTTGAAGGCTCGAGGAGTCTCGTAGTGGTACATTAGCAGGGGATTCACCTTACAATCCCCACTGTCATTTGCACAGAGTGCAAGGGTAAGCCTGTCCTTCATAGGCTTATGCCCGGGTTGCTTCTTTTCTTCCACTGTCACTAATGTTCGACGAGGCTTTTTCTTCCAGAAAAGCCCAGTTTCATCGCAGTTGAAGACTTGCTGGGGACAGTAGCCTTCCTAGCCAGTCAACTCGTCGAACCGTCTCTTAAATTTTCCAAACTGCCCCCCAAGAAGCCTTAAGCTATGGGGGCGCTTGCTTCGTCGTCTTTGGCCCGAGCATGCACGAGATCACCGAAAATGGCGCTAGCCCTCTGGCAGATTATCGTTTCTGTGATCGTGTCTCCAGTCATTTCCTTGTCCTTAATCCAAACAAGCAGCAGTTTCTCCATCTCATTGTGGATGTGGCTCCTCAGTAGTATGGGCTCTAACTCCTTCAGGTCGTCCGTCGTAAGTTCCTCTTGGTGCTCCTCAATAAGCTCATTGATGTCTACCACATCAACTTCCAGACCCATGAACGTCCCGAGTGTAATGATCTTGGCAGCCTCAAATTGAGAAATTAGTTCAGGATTGTCAAATTTTTCGGAATCAGCTTCGGCTTCAGCTTGGCCTTCGTGGAAGCCCTCAAAATCTTCTGCAGAGACGGCATCAGGCCACAGCTGCTTCTAAGCAGAGTTCAAGGTGCGCCTCGAAACCTCCGACCATACTGTATCGATTTTGAGGCATAACACCACATCGAAATGCTCCTACCAAAATTCCCGAAGGGTGAGGTTTGTGCTCTCAGGGATTTCGAAACATCTCATGAAGAGATATTTTATGTAGAGTTTCTTAAAGTTGCAAGTCACTTGCTGTTCCATGGGCTGGAGAACAGGGGTGTTGTTAGGCGGAAGATAGAGAACCTTGATAAATGAAAACTTTAAATCATTCATTCATTGATAAATTAAAGATCCGCAAGGATAAAATCCTCGAGGCCAGGAGTGTGAGCAGGGGTATTGTCTCCAACACCAGCAGTCATTTCAGGGGAGGTACTTCTCTTCAAAATATTTCTTCACAGTCGGGCTGAAAGAAATGTTTACCCAATTGGTGAACAAGGTTCTTGTTATCCAAGCTTTGGCATTAGACCTCCACATCACCAGAAGCTTCTCCTTAATCATTTTGTAGGCCTTGAAGGCTCGAGGAGTCTCGTAGTGGTACATTAGCAGGGGATTCACCTTACAATCCCCACTGTCATTTGCACAGAGTGCAAGGGTAAGCCTGTCCTTCATAGGCTTATGCCCGGGTTGCTTCTTTTCTTCCACTGTCACTAATGTTCGACGAGGCTTTTTCTTCCAGAAAAGCCCAGTTTCATTGCAGTTGAAGACTTGCTGGGGACAGTAGCCTTCCTAGCCAGTCAACTCGTCGAACCGTCTCTTAAATTTTCCAAACTGCCCCCCAAGAAGCCTTAAGCTATGGGGGCGCTTGCTTCGTCGTCTTTGGCCCGAGCATGCACGAGATCACCAAAAATGGCGCTAGCCCTCTGGCAGATTATCGTTTCTGTGATCGTGACTCCAGTCATTTCCTTGTCCTTAATCCAAACAAGCAGCAGTTTCTCCATCTCATTGTGGATGTGGTTCCTCAGTTGTATGGGCTCTAACTCCTTCAGGTCGTCCGTCGTAAGTTCCTCTTGGTGCTCCTCAATAAGCTCATTGATGTCTACCACATCAACTTCCAGACCCATGAACGTCCCGAGTGTAATGATCTTGGCAGCCTCAAATTGAGAAATTAGTTCAGGATTGTCAAATTTTTCGGAATCAGCTTCGGCTTCAGCTTGGCCTTCGTGGAAGCCCTCAAAATCTTCTGCAGAGACGGCATCAGGCCACAGCTGCTTCTAAGCAGAGTTCAAGGTGCGCCTCGAAACCTCCCGCCATGCTGTATCGATTTTGAGGCATAACACCACATCGAAATGCTCCTACCAAAATTCCCGAAGGGTGAGGTTTGTGCTCTCAGGGATTTCGAAACATCTCATGAAGAGATATTTTATGTAGAGTTTCTTAAAGTTGCAAGTCACTTGCTGTTCCATGGGCTGGAGAACAGGGGTGTTGTTAGGCGGAAGATAGAGAACCTTGATAAATGAAAACTTTAAATCATTCATTCATTGATAAATTAAAGATCCGCAAGGATAAAATCCTCGAGGCCAGGAGTGTGAGCAGGGGTATTGTCTCCAACACCAGCAGTCATTTCAGGGGAGGTACTTCTCTTCAAAATATTTCTTCACAGTCGGGCTGAAAGAAATGTTTACCCACTTGGTGAACAAGGTTCTTGTTATCCAAGCTTTGGCATTAGACCTCCACATCACCAGAAGCTTCTCCTTAATCATTTTGTAGGCCTTGAAGGCTCGAGGAGTCTCGTAGTGGTACATTAGCAGGGGATTCACCTTACAATCCCCACTGTCATTTGCACAGAGTGCAAGGGTAAGCCTGTCCTTCATAGGCTTATGCCCGGGTTGCTTCTTTTCTTCCACTGTCACTAATGTTCGACGAGGCTTTTTCTTCCAGAAAAGCCCAGTTTCATCGCAGTTGAAGACTTGCTGGGGACAGTAGCCTTCCTAGCCAGTCAACTCGTCGAACCGTCTCTTAAATTTTCCAAACTGCCCCCCAAGAAGCCTTAAGCTATGGGGGCGCTTGCTTCGTCGTCTTTGGCCCGAGCATGCACGAGATCACCGAAAATGGCGCTAGCCCTCTGGCAGATTATCGTTTCTGTGATCGTGTCTCCAGTCATTTCCTTGTCCTTAATCCAAACAAGCAGCAGTTTCTCCATCTCATTGTGGATGTGGCTCCTCAGTTGTATGGGCTCTAACTCCTTCAGGTCGTCCGTCGTAAGTTCCTCTTGGTGCTCCTCAATAAGCTCATTGATGTCTACCACATCAACTTCCAGACCCATGAACGTCCCGAGTGTAATGATCTTGGCAGCCTCAAATTGAGAAATCAGTTCAGGATTGTCAAATATTTCGGAATCAGCTTCGGCTTCAGCTTGGCCTTCGTGGAAGCCCTCAAAATCTTCTGCAGAGACGGCATCAGGCCACAGCTGCTTCTAAGCAGAGTTCAAGGTGCGCCTCGAAACCTCCCGCCATGCTGTATCGATTTTGAGGCATAACACCACATCGAAATGCTCCTACCAAAATTCCCGAAGGGTGAGGTTTGTGCTCTCAGGGATTTCGAAACATCTCATGAAGAGATATTTTATGTAGAGTTTCTTAAAGTTGCAAGTCACTTGCTGTTCCATGGGCTGGAGAACAGGGGTGTTGTTAGGCGGAAGATAGAGAACCGTGATAAATGAAAACTTTAAATCATTCATTCATTGATAAATTAAAGATCCGCAAGGATAAAATCCTCGAGGCCAGGAGTGTGAGCAGGGGTATTGTCTCCAACACCAGCAGTCATTTCAGGGGAGGTACTTCTCTTCAAAATATTTCTTCACAGTCGGGCTGAAAGAAATGTTTACCCACTTGGTGAACAAGGTTCTTGTTATCCAAGCTTTGGTATTAGACCTCCACATCACCAGAAGCTTCTCCTTAATCATTTTGTAGGCCTTGAAGGCTCGAGGAGTCTCGTAGTGGTACATTAGCAGGGGATTCACCTTACAATCCCCACTGTCATTTGCACAGAGTGCAAGGGTAAGCCTGTCCTTCATAGGCTTATGCCCGGGTTGCTTCTTTTCTTCCACTGTCACTAATGTTCGACGAGGCTTTTTCTTCCAGAAAAGCCCAGTTTCATCGCAGTTGAAGACTTGCTGGGGACAGTAGCCTTCCTAGCCAGTCAACTCGTCGAACCGTCTCTTAAATTTTCCAAACTGCCCCCCAAGAAGCCTTAAGCTATGGGGGCGCTTGCTTCGTCGTCTTTGGCCCGAGCATGCACGAGATCACCGAAAATGGCGCTAGCCCTCTGGCAGATTATCGTTTCTGTGATCGTGTCTCCAGTCATTTCCTTGTCCTTAATCCAAACAAGCAGCAGTTTCTCCATCTCATTGTGGATGTGGCTCCTCAGTTGTATGGGCTCTAACTCCTTCAGGTCGTCCGTCGTAAGTTCCTCTTGGTGCTCCTCAATAAGCTCATTGATGTCTACCACATCAACTTCCAGATCCATGAATGTCCCGAGTGTAATGATCTTGGCAGCCTCAAATTGAGAAATTAGTTCAGGATTGTCAAATTTTTCGGAATCAGCTTCGGCTTCAGCTTGGCCTTCGTGGAAGCCCTCAAAATCTTCTGCAGAGACGGCATCAGGCCACAGCTGCTTCTAAGCAGAGTTCAAGGTGCGCCTCGAAACCTCCCGCCATGCTGTATCGATTTCGAGGCATAACACCACATCGAAATGCTCCTACCAAAATTCCCGAAGGGTGAGGTTTGTGCTCTCAGGGATTTCGAAACATCTCATGAAGAGACATTTTATGTAGAGTTTCTTAAAGTTGCATGTCACTTGCTGTTCCATGGGCTGGAGAACAGGGGTGTTGTTAGGCGGAAGATAGAGAACCTTGATAAATGAAAACTTTAAATCATTCATTCATTGATAAATTAAAGATCCGCAAGGATAAAATCCTCGAGGCCAGGAGTGTGAGCAGGGGTATTGTGTCCAACACCAGCAGTCATTTCAGGGGAGGTACTTCTCTTCAAAATATTTCTTCACAGTCGGGCTGAAAGAAATGTTTACCCACTTGGTGAACAAGGTTCTTGTTATCCAAGCTTTGGCATTAGACCTCCACATCACCAGAAGCTTCTCCTTAATCATTTTGTAGGCCTTGAAGGCTCGAGGAGTCTCGTAGTGGTACATTAGCAGGGGATTCACCTTACAATCCCCACTGTCATTTGCACAGAGTGCAAGGGTAAGCCTGTCCTTCATAGGCTTATGCCCGGGTTGCTTCTTTTCTTCCACTGTCACTAATGTTCGACGAGGCTTTTTCTTCCAGAAAAGCCCAGTTTCATCGCAGTTGAAGACTTGCTGGGGACAGTAGCCTTCCTAGCCAGTCAACTCGTCGAACCGTCTCTTAAATTTTCCAAACTGCCCCTCAAGAAGCCTTAAGCTATGGGGGCGCTTGCTTCGTCGTCTTTGGCCCGAGCATGCACGAGATCACCGAAAATGGCGCTAGCCCTCAGGCAGATTATCGTTTCTGTGATCGTGTCTCCAGTCATTTCCTTGTCCTTAATCCAAACAAGCAGCAGTTTCTCCATCACATTGTGGATGTGGCTCCTCAGTAGTATGGGCTCTAACTCCTTCAGGTCGTCCGTCGTAAGTTCCTCTTGGTGCTCCTCAATAAGCTCATTGATGTCTACCACATCAACTTCCAGACCCATGAACGTCCCGAGTGTAATGATCTTGGCAGCCTCAAATTGAGAAATTAGTTCAGGATTGTCAAATTTTTTGGAATCAGCTTCGGCTTCAGCTTGGCCTTCGTGGAAGCCCTCAAAATCTTCTGCAGAGATGGCATCAGGCCACAGCTGCTTCTAAGCAGAGTTCAAGGTGCGCCTCGAAACCTCCCACCATGCTGTATCGATTTTGAGGCATAACACCACATCGAAATGCTCCTACCAAAATTCCCGAAGGGTGAGGTTTTGTGCTCTCAGGGATTTCGAAACATCTCATGAAGAGATATTTTATGTAGAGTTTCTTAAAGTTGCAAGTCACTTGCTGTTCCATGGGCTGGAGAACAGGGGTGTTGTTAGGCGGAAGATAGAGAACCTTGATAAATGAAAACTTTAAATCATTCATTCATTGATAAATTAAAGATCCGCAAGGATAAAATCCTCGAGGCCAGGAGTGTGAGCAGGGGTATTGTCTCCAACACCAGCAGTCATTTCAGGGGAGGTACTTCTCTTCAAAATATTTCTTCACAGTCGGGCTGAAAGAAATGTTTACCCACTTGGTGAACAAGGTTCTTGTTATCCAAGCTTTGGCATTAGACCTCCACATCACCAGAAGCTTCTCCTTAATCATTTTGTAGGCCTTGAAGGCTCGAGGAGTCTCGTAGTGGTACATTAGCAGGGGATTCACCTTACAATCCCCACTGTCATTTGCACAGAGTGCAAGGGTAAGCCTGTCCTTCATAGGCTTATGCCCGGGTTGCTTCTTTTCTTCCACTGTCACTAATGTTCTACGAGGCTTTTTCTTCCAGAAAAGCCCAGTTTCATCGCAGTTGAAGACTTGCTGGGGACAGTAGCCTTCCTAGCCAGTCAACTCGTCGAACCGTCTCTTAAATTTTCCAAACTGCCCCCCCAAGAAGCCTTAAGCTATGGGGGCGCTTGCTTCGTCGTCTTTGGCCCGAGCATGCACGAGATCACCGAAAATGGCGCTAGCCCTCTGGCAGATTATCGTTTCTGTGATCGTGTCTCCAGTCATTTCCTTGTCCTTAATCCAAACAAGCAGCAGTTTCTCCATCTCATTGTGGATGTGGCTCCTCAGTTGTATGGGCTCTAACTCCTTCAGGTCGTCCGTCGTAAGTTCCTCTTGGTGCTCCTCAATAAGCTCATTGATGTCTACCACATCAACTTCCAGACCCATGAACGTCCCGAGTGTAATGATCTTGGCAGCCTCAAATTGAGAAATTAGTTCAGGATTGTCAAATTTTTCGGAATCAGCTTCGGCTTCAGCTTGGCCTTCGTGGAAGCCCTCAAAATCTTCTGCAGAGACGGCATCAGGCCCAGCTGCTTCTAAGCAGAGTTCAAGGTGCGCCTCGAAACCTCCCGCCATGCTGTATCGATTTTGAGGCATAACACCACATCGAAATGCTCCTACCAAAATTCCCAAAGGGTGAGGTTTGTGCTCTCAGGGATTTCGAAACATCTCATGAAGAGATATTTTATGTAGAGTTTCTTAAAGTTGCAAGTCACTTGCTGTTCCATGGGCTGGAGAACAGGGGTGTTGTTAGGCGGAAGATAGAGAACCTTGATAAATGAAAACTTTAAATCATTCATTCATTGATAAATTAAAGATCCGCAAGGATAAAATCCTCGAGGCCAGGAGTGTGAGCAGGGGTATTGTCTCCAACACCAGCAGTCATTTCAGGGGAGGTACTTTTCTTCAAAATATTTCTTCACAGTCGGGCTGAAAGAAATGTTTACCCACTTGGTGAACAAGGTTCTTGTTATCCAAGCTTTGGCATTAGACCTCCACATCACCAGAAGCTTCTCCTTAATCATTTTGTAGGCCTTGAAGGCTCGAGGAGTCTCGTAGTGGTACATTAGCAGGGGATTCACCTTACAATCCCCACTGTCATTTGCACAGAGTGCAAGGGTAAGCCTGTCCTTCATAGGCTTATGCCCGGGTTGCTTCTTTTCTTCCACTGTCACTAATGTTCGACGAGGCTTTTTCTTCCAGAAAAGCCCAGTTTCATCGCAGTTGAAGACTTGCTGGGGACAGTAGCCTTCCTAGCCAGTCAACTCGTCGAACCGTCTCTTAAATTTTCCAAACTGCCCCCCAAGAAGCCTTAAGCTATGGGGGCGCTTGCTTTGTCGTCTTTGGCCCGAGCATGCACGAGATCACCGAAAATGGCGCTAGCCCTCTGGCAGATTATCGTTTCTGTGATCGTGACTCCAGTCATTTCCTTGTCCTTAATCCAAACAAGCAGCAGTTTCTCCATCTCATTGTGGATGTGGTTCCTCAGTTGTATGGGCTCTAACTCCTTCAGGTCGTCCGTCGTAAGTTCCTCTTGGTGCTCCTCAATAAGCTCATTGATGTCTACCACATCAACTTCCAGACCCATGAACGTCCCGAGTGTAATGATCTTGGCAGCCTCAAATTGAGAAATTAGTTCAGGATTGTCAAATTTTTCGGAATCAGCTTCGGCTTCAGCTTGGCCTTCGTGGAAGCCCTCAAAATCTTCTGCAGAGACGGCATCAGGCCACAGCTGCTTCTAAGCAGAGTTCAAGGTGCGCCTCGAAACCTCCCGCCATGCTGTATCGATTTTGAGGCATAACACCACATCGAAATGCTCCTACCAAAATTCCCGAAGGGTGAGGTTTGTGCTCTCAGGGATTTCGAAACATCTCATGAAGAGATATTTTATGTAGAGTTTCTTAAAGTTGCAAGTCACTTGCTGTTCCATGGGCTGGAGAACAGGGGTGTTGTTAGGCGGAAGATAGAGAACCTTGATAAATGAAAACTTTAAATCATTCATTCATTGATAAATTAAAGATCCGCAAGGATAAAATCCTCGAGGCCAGGAGTGTGAGCAGGGGTATTGTCTCCAACACCAGCAGTCATTTCAGGGGAGGTACTTCTCTTCAAAATATTTCTTCACAGTCGGGCTGAAAGAAATGTTTACCCACTTGGTGAACAAGGTTCTTGTTATCCAAGCTTTGGCATTAGACCTCCACATCACCAGAAGCTTCTCCTTAATCATTTTGTAGGCCTTGAAGGCTCGAGGAGTCTCGTAGTGGTACATTAGCAGGGGATTCACCTTACAATCCCCACTGTCATTTGCACAGAGTGCAAGGGTAAGCCTGTCCTTCATAGGCTTATGCCCGGGTTGCTTCTTTTCTTCCACTGTCACTAATGTTCGACGAGGCTTTTTCTTCCAGAAAAGCCCAGTTTCATCGCAGTTGAAGACTTGCTGGGGACAGTAGCCTTCCTAGCCAGTCAACTCGTCGAACCGTCTCTTAAATTTTCCAAACTGCCCCCCAAGAAGCCTTAAGCTATGGGGGCGCTTGCTTCGTCGTCTTTGGCCCGAGCATGCACGAGATCACCGAAAATGGCGCTAGCCCTCTGGCAGATTATCGTTTCTGTGATCGTGTCTCCAGTCATTTCCTTGTCCTTAATCCAAACAAGCAGCAGTTTCTCCATCTCATTGTGGATGTGGCTCCTCAGTTGTATGGGCTCTAACTCCTTCAGGTCGTCCGTCGTAAGTTCCTCTTGGTGCTCCTCAATAAGCTCATTGATGTCTACCACATCAACTTCCAGACCCATGAACGTCCCGAGTGTAATGATCTTGGCAGCCTCAAATTGAGAAATCAGTTCAGGATTGTCAAATATTTCGGAATCAGCTTCGGCTTCAGCTTGGCCTTCGTGGAAGCCCTCAAAATCTTCTGCAGAGACGGCATCAGGCCACAGCTGCTTCTAAGCAGAGTTCAAGGTGCGCCTCGAAACCTCCCGCCATGCTGTATCGATTTTGAGGCATAACACCACATCGAAATGCTCCTACCAAAATTCCCAAAGGGTGAGGTTTGTGCTCTCAGGGATTTCGAAACATCTCATGAAGAGATATTTTATGTAGAGTTTCTTAAAGTTGCAAGTCACTTGCTGTTCCATGGGCTGGAGAACAGGGGTGTTGTTAGGCGGAAGATAGAGAACCTTGATAAATGAAAACTTTAAATCATTCATTCATTGATAAATTAAAGATCCGCAAGGATAAAATCCTCGAGGCCAGGAGTGTGAGCAGGGGTATTGTCTCCAACACCAGCAGTCATTTCAGGGGAGGTACTTCTCTTCAAAATATTTCTTCACAGTCGGGCTGAAAGAAATGTTTACCCACTTGGTGAACAAGGTTCTTGTTATCCAAGCTTTGGCATTAGACCTCCACATCACCAGAAGCTTCTCCTTAATCATTTTGTAGGCCTTGAAGGCTCGAGGAGTCTCGTAGTGGTACATTAGCAGGGGATTCACCTTACAATCCCCACTGTCATTTGCACAGAGTGCAAGGGTAAGCCTGTCCTTCATAGGCTTATGCCCGGGTTGCTTCTTTTCTTCCACTGTCACTAATGTTCTACGAGGCTTTTTCTTCCAGAAAAGCCCAGTTTCATCGCAGTTGAAGACTTGCTGGGGACAGTAGCCTTCCTAGCCAGTCAACTCGTCGAACCGTCTCTTAAATTTTCCAAACTGCCCCCCAAGAAGCCTTAAGCTATGGGGGCGCTTGCTTCGTCGTCTTTGGCCCGAGCATGCACGAGATCACCGAAAATGGCGCTAGCCCTCTGGCAGATTATCGTTTCTGTGATCGTGTCTCCAGTCATTTCCTTGTCCTTAATCCAAACAAGCAGCAGTTTCTCCATCTCATTGTGGATGTGGCTCCTCAGTTGTATGGGCTCTAACTCCTTCAGGTCGTCCGTCGTAAGTTCCTCTTGGTGCTCCTCAATAAGCTCATTGATGTCTACCACATCAACTTCCAGACCCATGAACGTCCCGAGTGTAATGATCTTGGCAGCCTCAAATTGAGAAATTAGTTCAGGATTGTCAAATTTTTCGGAATCAGCTTCGGCTTCAGCTTGGCCTTCGTGGAAGCCCTCAAAATCTTCTGCAGAGACGGCATCAGGCCCAGCTGCTTCTAAGCAGAGTTCAAGGTGCGCCTCGAAACCTCCCGCCATGCTGTATCGATTTTGAGGCATAACACCACATCGAAATGCTCCTACCAAAATTCCCAAAGGGTGAGGTTTGTGCTCTCAGGGATTTCGAAACATCTCATGAAGAGATATTTTATGTAGAGTTTCTTAAAGTTGCAAGTCACTTGCTGTTCCATGGGCTGGAGAACAGGGGTGTTGTTAGGCGGAAGATAGAGAACCTTGATAAATGAAAACTTTAAATCATTCATTCATTGATAAATTAAAGATCCGCAAGGATAAAATCCTCGAGGCCAGGAGTGTGAGCAGGGGTATTGTCTCCAACACCAGCAGTCATTTCAGGGGAGGTACTTTTCTTCAAAATATTTCTTCACAGTCGGGCTGAAAGAAATGTTTACCCACTTGGTGAACAAGGTTCTTGTTATCCAAGCTTTGGCATTAGACCTCCACATCACCAGAAGCTTCTCCTTAATCATTTTGTAGGCCTTGAAGGCTCGAGGAGTCTCGTAGTGGTACATTAGCAGGGGATTCACCTTACAATCCCCACTGTCATTTGCACAGAGTGCAAGGGTAAGCCTGTCCTTCATAGGCTTATGCCCGGGTTGCTTCTTTTCTTCCACTGTCACTAATGTTCGACGAGGCTTTTTCTTCCAGAAAAGCCCAGTTTCATCGCAGTTGAAGACTTGCTGGGGACAGTAGCCTTCCTAGCCAGTCAACTCGTCGAACCGTCTCTTAAATTTTCCAAACTGCCCCCCAAGAAGCCTTAAGCTATGGGGGCGCTTGCTTTGTCGTCTTTGGCCCGAGCATGCACGAGATCACCGAAAATGGCGCTAGCCCTCTGGCAGATTATCGTTTCTGTGATCGTGACTCCAGTCATTTCCTTGTCCTTAATCCAAACAAGCAGCAGTTTCTCCATCTCATTGTGGATGTGGTTCCTCAGTTGTATGGGCTCTAACTCCTTCAGGTCGTCCGTCGTAAGTTCCTCTTGGTGCTCCTCAATAAGCTCATTGATGTCTACCACATCAACTTCCAGACCCATGAACGTCCCGAGTGTAATGATCTTGGCAGCCTCAAATTGAGAAATTAGTTCAGGATTGTCAAATTTTTCGGAATCAGCTTCGGCTTCAGCTTGGCCTTCGTGGAAGCCCTCAAAATCTTCTGCAGAGACGGCATCAGGCCACAGCTGCTTCTAAGCAGAGTTCAAGGTGCGCCTCGAAACCTCCCGCCATGCTGTATCGATTTTGAGGCATAACACCACATCGAAATGCTCCTACCAAAATTCCCGAAGGGTGAGGTTTGTGCTCTCAGGGATTTCGAAACATCTCATGAAGAGATATTTTATGTAGAGTTTCTTAAAGTTGCAAGTCACTTGCTGTTCCATGGGCTGGAGAACAGGGGTGTTGTTAGGCGGAAGATAGAGAACCTTGATAAATGAAAACTTTAAATCATTCATTCATTGATAAATTAAAGATCCGCAAGGATAAAATCCTCGAGGCCAGGAGTGTGAGCAGGGGTATTGTCTCCAACACCAGCAGTCATTTCAGGGGAGGTACTTCTCTTCAAAATATTTCTTCACAGTCGGGCTGAAAGAAATGTTTACCCACTTGGTGAACAAGGTTCTTGTTATCCAAGCTTTGGCATTAGACCTCCACATCACCAGAAGCTTCTCCTTAATCATTTTGTAGGCCTTGAAGGCTCGAGGAGTCTCGTAGTGGTACATTAGCAGGGGATTCACCTTACAATCCCCACTGTCATTTGCACAGAGTGCAAGGGTAAGCCTGTCCTTCATAGGCTTATGCCCGGGTTGCTTCTTTTCTTCCACTGTCACTAATGTTCGACGAGGCTTTTTCTTCCAGAAAAGCCCAGTTTCATCGCAGTTGAAGACTTGCTGGGGACAGTAGCCTTCCTAGCCAGTCAACTCGTCGAACCGTCTCTTAAATTTTCCAAACTGCCCCCCAAGAAGCCTTAAGCTATGGGGGCGCTTGCTTCGTCGTCTTTGGCCCGAGCATGCACGAGATCACCGAAAATGGCGCTAGCCCTCTGGCAGATTATCGTTTCTGTGATCGTGTCTCCAGTCATTTCCTTGTCCTTAATCCAAACAAGCAGCAGTTTCTCCATCTCATTGTGGATGTGGCTCCTCAGTTGTATGGGCTCTAACTCCTTCAGGTCGTCCGTCGTAAGTTCCTCTTGGTGCTCCTCAATAAGCTCATTGATGTCTACCACATCAACTTCCAGACCCATGAACGTCCCGAGTGTAATGATCTTGGCAGCCTCAAATTGAGAAATCAGTTCAGGATTGTCAAATATTTCGGAATCAGCTTCGGCTTCAGCTTGGCCTTCGTGGAAGCCCTCAAAATCTTCTGCAGAGACGGCATCAGGCCACAGCTGCTTCTAAGCAGAGTTCAAGGTGCGCCTCGAAACCTCCCGCCATGCTGTATCGATTTTGAGGCATAACACCACATCGAAATGCTCCTACCAAAATTCCCAAAGGGTGAGGTTTGTGCTCTCAGGGATTTCGAAACATCTCATGAAGAGATATTTTATGTAGAGTTTCTTAAAGTTGCAAGTCACTTGCTGTTCCATGGGCTGGAGAACAGGGGTGTTGTTAGGCGGAAGATAGAGAACCTTGATAAATGAAAACTTTAAATCATTCATTCATTGATAAATTAAAGATCCGCAAGGATAAAATCCTCGAGGCCAGGAGTGTGAGCAGGGGTATTGTCTCCAACACCAGCAGTCATTTCAGGGGAGGTACTTTTCTTCAAAATATTTCTTCACAGTCGGGCTGAAAGAAATGTTTACCCACTTGGTGAACAAGGTTCTTGTTATCCAAGCTTTGGCATTAGACCTCCACATCACCAGAAGCTTCTCCTTAATCATTTTGTAGGCCTTGAAGGCTCGAGGAGTCTCGTAGTGGTACATTAGCAGGGGATTCACCTTACAATCCCCACTGTCATTTGCACAGAGTGCAAGGGTAAGCCTGTCCTTCATAGGCTTATGCCCGGGTTGCTTCTTTTCTTCCACTGTCACTAATGTTCGACGAGGCTTTTTCTTCCAGAAAAGCCCAGTTTCATCGCAGTTGAAGACTTGCTGGGGACAGTAGCCTTCCTAGCCAGTCAACTCGTCGAACCGTCTCTTAAATTTTCCAAACTGCCCCCCAAGAAGCCTTAAGCTATGGGGGCGCTTGCTTCGTCGTCTTTGGCCCGAGCATGCACGAGATCACCGAAAATGGCGCTAGCCCTCTGGCAGATTATCGTTTCTGTGATCGTGACTCCAGTCATTTCCTTGTCCTTAATCCAAACAAGCAGCAGTTTCTCCATCTCATTGTGGATGTGGTTCCTCAGTTGTATGGGCTCTAACTCCTTCAGGTCGTCCGTCGTAAGTTCCTCTTGGTGCTCCTCAATAAGCTCATTGATGTCTACCACATCAACTTCCAGACCCATGAACGTCCCGAGTGTAATGATCTTGGCAGCCTCAAATTGAGAAATTAGTTCAGGATTGTCAAATTTTTCGGAATCAGCTTCGGCTTCAGCTTGGCCTTCGTGGAAGCCCTCAAAATCTTCTGCAGAGACGGCATCAGGCCACAGCTGCTTCTAAGCAGAGTTCAAGGTGCGCCTCGAAACCTCCCGCCATGCTGTATCGATTTTGAGGCATAACACCACATCGAAATGCTCCTACCAAAATTCCCGAAGGGTGAGGTTTGTGCTCTCAGGGATTTCGAAACATCTCATGAAGAGATATTTTATGTAGAGTTTCTTAAAGTTGCAAGTCACTTGCTGTTCCATGGGCTGGAGAACAGGGGTGTTGTTAGGCGGAAGATAGAGAACCTTGATAAATGAAAACTTTAAATCATTCATTCATTGATAAATTAAAGATCCGCAAGGATAAAATCCTCGAGGCCAGGAGTGTGAGCAGGGGTATTGTCTCCAACACCAGCAGTCATTTCAGGGGAGGTACTTCTCTTCAAAATATTTCTTCACAGTCGGGCTGAAAGAAATGTTTACCCACTTGGTGAACAAGGTTCTTGTTATCCAAGCTTTGGCATTAGACCTCCACATCACCAGAAGCTTCTCCTTAATCATTTTGTAGGCCTTGAAGGCTCGAGGAGTCTCGTAGTGGTACATTAGCAGGGGATTCACCTTACAATCCCCACTGTCATTTGCACAGAGTGCAAGGGTAAGCCTGTCCTTCATAGGCTTATGCCCGGGTTGCTTCTTTTCTTCCACTGTCACTAATGTTCGACGAGGCTTTTTCTTCCAGAAAAGCCCAGTTTCATCGCAGTTGAAGACTTGCTGGGGACAGTAGCCTTCCTAGCCAGTCAACTCGTCGAACCGTCTCTTAAATTTTCCAAACTGCCCCCCAAGAAGCCTTAAGCTATGGGGGCGCTTGCTTCGTCGTCTTTGGCCCGAGCATGCACGAGATCACCGAAAATGGCGCTAGCCCTCTGGCAGATTATCGTTTCTGTGATCGTGTCTCCAGTCATTTCCTTGTCCTTAATCCAAACAAGCAGCAGTTTCTCCATCTCATTGTGGATGTGGCTCCTCAGTTGTATGGGCTCTAACTCCTTCAGGTCGTCCGTCGTAAGTTCCTCTTGGTGCTCCTCAATAAGCTCATTGATGTCTACCACATCAACTTCCAGACCCATGAACGTCCCGAGTGTAATGATCTTGGCAGCCTCAAATTGAGAAATCAGTTCAGGATTGTCAAATATTTCGGAATCAGCTTCGGCTTCAGCTTGGCCTTCGTGGAAGCCCTCAAAATCTTCTGCAGAGACGGCATCAGGCCACAGCTGCTTCTAAGCAGAGTTCAAGGTGCGCCTCGAAACCTCCCGCCATGCTGTATCGATTTCGAGGCATAACACCACATCGAAATGCTCCTACCAAAATTCCCGAAGGGTGAGGTTTGTGCTCTCAGGGATTTCGAAACATCTCATGAAGAGACATTTTATGTAGAGTTTCTTAAAGTTGCATGTCACTTGCTGTTCCATGGGCTGGAGAACAGGGGTGTTGTTAGGCGGAAGATAGAGAACCTTGATAAATGAAAACTTTAAATCATTCATTCATTGATAAATTAAAGATCCGCAAGGATAAAATCCTCGAGGCCAGGAGTGTGAGCAGGGGTATTGTCTCCAACACCAGCAGTCATTTCAGGGGAGGTACTTCTCTTCAAAATATTTCTTCACAGTCGGGCTGAAAGAAATGTTTACCCACTTGGTGAACAAGGTTCTTGTTATCCAAGCTTTGGCATTAGACCTCCACATCACCAGAAGCTTCTCCTTAATCATTTTGTAGGCCTTGAAGGCCCGAGGAGTCTCGTAGTGGTACATTAGCAGGGGATTCACCTTACAATCCCCACTGTCATTTGCACAGAGTGCAAGGGTAAGCCTGTCCTTCATAGGCTTATGCCCGGGTTGCTTCTTTTCTTCCACTGTCACTAATGTTCGACGAGGCTTTTTCTTCCAGAAAAGCCCAGTTTCATCGCAGTTGAAGACTTGCTGGGGACAGTAGCCTTCCTAGCCAGTCAACTCGTCGAACCGTCTCTTAAATTTTCCAAACTGCCCCCCAAGAAGCCTTAAGCTATGGGGGCGCTTGCTTCGTCGTCTTTGGCCCGAGCATGCACGAGATCACCGAAAATGGCGCTAGCCCTCTGGCAGATTATCGTTTCTGTGATCGTGTCTCCAGTCATTTCCTTGTCCTTAATCCAAACAAGCAGCAGTTTCTCCATCACATTGTGGATGTGGCTCCTCAGTAGTATGGGCTCTAACTCCTTCAGGTCGTCCGTCGTAAGTTCCTCTTGGTGCTCCTCAATAAGCTCATTGATGTCTACCACATCAACTTCCAGACCCATGAACGTCCCGAGTATAATGATCTTGGCAGCCTCAAATTGAGAAATTAGTTCAGGATTGTCAAATTTTTTGGAATCAGCTTCGGCTTCAGCTTGGCCTTCGTGGAAGCCCTCAAAATCTTCTGCAGAGACGGCAGCAGGCCACAGCTGCTTCTAAGCAGAGTTCAAGGTGCGCCTCGAAACCTCCCACCATGCTGTATCGATTTTGAGGCATAACACCACATCGAAATGCTCCTACCAAAATTCCCGAAGGGTGAGGTTTGTGCTCTCAGGGATTTCGAAACATCTCATGAAGAGATATTTTATGTAGAGTTTCTTAAAGTTGCAAGTCACTTGCTGTTCCATGGGCTGGAGAACAGGGGTGTTGTTAGGCGGAAGATAGAGAACCTTGATAAATGAAAACTTTAAATCATTCATTCATTGATAAATTAAAGATCCGCAAGGATAAAATCCTCGAGGCCAGGAGTGTGAGCAGGGGTATTGTCTCCAACACCAGCAGTCATTTCAGGGGAGGTACTTCTCTTCAAAATATTTCTTCACAGTCGGGCTGAAAGAAATGTTTACCCAATTGGTGAACAAGGTTCTTGTTATCCAAGCTTTGGCATTAGACCTCCACATCACCAGAAGCTTCTCCTTAATCATTTTGTAGGCCTTGAAGGCTCGAGGAGTCTCGTAGTGGTACATTAGCAGGGGATTCACCTTACAATCCCCACTGTCATTTGCACAGAGTGCAAGGGTAAGCCTGTCCTTCATAGGCTTATGCCCGGGTTGCTTCTTTTCTTCCACTGTCACTAATGTTCTACGAGGCTTTTTCTTCCAGAAAAGCCCAGTTTCATCGCAGTTGAAGACTTGCTGGGGACAGTAGCCTT
>NW_027168950.1:24-12524 GCF_036898095.1 Palaemon carinicauda | reverse complement strand
AATCAATCTCCAGCTTGTCAAATGGAGAGTTCATGAGGTGCTAGGATACCTGTCTTACTCTCTAACGAGCTTAGAGCCTTACCCCTGGTCAAGTTTCCCAACCAGTTTGGGTGCCGGCTTCCCTCACATAGGGTGGGTCTCCATAGTAAATAGCGAAAGGTTTGTATTCAAGCAGAACAAATGGATATTTTGGAAGTAATTTGTATTTTCCCCAACTATACAAACCTGAACTTTTTACTCATACCTGTCCTGCCATCACCTGTCCCCTAAGAAATCCTGCTTGCAATCAGAACTGACATATATCACTGGTTAAGTGTGTGACTGGGTTGGCCACTGTAATCCCCCCTAGCCCCGCTAACTAGCGGAGGGTCGTTGACACCTCCTGTAAATGTTTATGGTTAGATTCCAGCTACAGTGAAAAAAATATGTCCATAGTAAAGACCTCAGGTTTCTGTAGATAGGAAAAATCCAGCTTACTCCCAAATTTGATATATATATATATATATATATATATATATATATATATATATATATATATATATATATATATATATATATATATATATATATACATGTGTGTGTGTGTGTGTGTGTGTATGTGTGTATATATGTCTATATGTGTGTATATATATGTATATATATGTGTATATATATAAATATATGTATGTATATATATATGTATATACAGTATTTTTGGGCTCAAGCCATGGTGTCCTGATGGAATGTTCCTTTTTGGTAGCTTCCTTGGGTATATAACTACTAGATATTCCCAGAGAATTTAACCACAGGTTATCACAGAATTCTAACTTCTGGAGCGAGTATCCTAAAGGTTTCCCTTTAAGACATCGTATATCAACAGGGGACGCATGTATTAACGCGCCACATAGCTATCTGCACCCCACATAGAGTTAACACTTCGATGTGTAGGGGCGGAGAATAGCTGGGGAGCCGTTCCACAGCTAACCTCGTTCGTGGCTACTTTTGGTACTCGAGACATAAACAAACGGGCGCCATTGCTAAATGACGTCACGTCCGTCCTCATCCTTCGCTTAGTAGCTTGCTTTACTAGAAGGATTTTTCTCTGTGCGTATCTTATCGACTTGCATCTTAGCCATGTCTCTACCCTCGGCCTCGCCTTCTTCTGGAAAGTTGAGTACAAGGTTCCAGTATTGTTTAAATAAGCTCTGACCGTAACGTAACTTTTACTTTTCGAGATATTTTATGTTTTGTGGCAGAGCTGTGCTACTACCGGACCCGCCATTTTATGGCGTCGCTGTTGTTTTGCATGCCTTATTTAGCTAGCCTCAACAGCGTTTTCCGGCCTCATTAACTAATCGATACTATTAGTTATTTAGTCTTCATAGCTAGGAACTTTATATATCGTGTTTTGACGCTCTTTTATTGGTCATCGACTGACCCCATACCAGTTCGCTAGTCTGGCCCCTAGACCAGAGTGCCTATCATCAGTGTTCATGCATGATATATTTCAGTGATCCTAGGTTTAGTTATGAAGATAGTGGCATTATTTTATGATACTGTTTACTGTGATGCAAGTGTTTTCGCCTTCAGGGACCATATAGGGGATAGGTTTGACAGTGTGCCTCTCTAACCTAACCTAATTGTAGGCCCCCTATATGCTCCCTTCACCCCCTGCCTTAGGGCATTCCCTCTGCGTAGCCTTGCTCCCCCTACCACGTAAGGGGATCAAGCTCATACCAGAGTACTTATCGCTTCTCTGTCCTCCCTAAGGGAATGATCCCCCCTTAGGGCTGCGTCCGAGAATGAGGAACGGCCTGCCCTTCCTCTATTGCTGAGGCTAGGCTTCCTGACCTTCCCTGCAATGCGATACGTCTTCCATCCTTCCTAGTTCAGGGTGTAACATCCCTGCTCTAGGTTAGGCTTGGGGGGAGTTAGTTCTGTGCCTTGCTGAAACGGTACCCATGCACCGTTCTCAGACAGGCTGCCTAACCTTAGGCTAGGGAGCGTCCTCCCTTCCTTGGTGGCCGCTTTGGTACAGAGCCTCTCCTATAGAAGACCCTTCTTCTTCTCCCCTCCCCACCTATCTCTTGTATGGCCTAGCCTATACTTAGGTTAGTCTATACCCATCTGTCCCCTGTCTTACAACTCCTCCTTAGGGTGGAGTGATAGGGCTACCTTGAGTCCCTGTGTGCAGTCCGCTCTGGTACATATACCCTTCATAGTGTCCTATGGGGTTAGCCACTGGATGCGTTTTGTCCGCAGGGGTTCTCCCCCTCTTGGGTGTTCCCTAGCCCTCCCTTGGGCTACCCTGGCTCCCGGCCGCCTGCGGCCCCTGCCACTGGATGATAGGGCTAGCCTATATCATGGGTACACCCATTCAGGTGGGATGTCTTGGGGTCCGTGTCCGTACCCCTACATCCCTCCTTCTGTCTCTTTCACTGTCCTGGTGCCGGTCCCTTGCCGCCTCCTCTGTCGGTGATACCCACCTCCCACCCTTGGTGACACATTCCTTGCCCCCTGGGCCATCAGTCCTCCGTGTGCCGGGGGACTGCCGCCTCCCGTCGGCGTACAGCCGATGGCCTTCCCTCATACCTCATAGCTTCGGTCGTCCGTCCATCGGTCCGGCCCCCGGAGTGCCGGCATCCACTGCCGGCAGTCCGGTTCTGCTATAGCCCTTCCTTGTCCCTGTCACCAAGCCGGCAACCTTCGGCTGCCGGAGCCGCCGCTTGGCACGCCGGCCGCCATCCTGGCATTACTTCTGACTTCTATATTTGTCTTCCCTAATGCCAGAAACTCTGCTGGAGCGGCCTCCGGCGTGCCGTCGGTACGCCGGAGCCTTCCGGAGGCGTCAAAGCGACTTGCACCCCTTCTCCTAGCTATCATCTCATGCTGATAGCCCTACATTGCAACCAGATGGTTTGACTACATAAATAGATAGGTATTGTCTTACCGTTCTATTAATAACCATGCTGTCTTCTTGCATATCACAAATTTCCAGCATGCTGTGTGTATCTTAGCACGGCTGGTTGCCGGAAACCGTTACCCTATGGGATCGTCTACATTCCCAATTCTAAGGTCTGAGTGGCCTCAGTCCCAGTTTTATATCCTTGGCAATTCCTACTAGAATTCCCCCTGCCTCCCTGGCAATCTATGAAGAATTCTGCCCTGTGCCCTTGGTCACAAACAAATTGCCTATGGATAAGGTTACGGTAACCAGCCGGGCGGGTTACACGGAGTATGTGTCTATCTCCTTCATTTCCGCCCACTCTCAAAAACATCACATTGTTTATATCACTTAAAATTAAGTTAAAGATTAATCCTTTAATATTTAACTTTAGAATATAAGTCATTCTTATGACTCCCCCATACTCATGTTCTCTTTCTCTTACAGGAGGAGTACGTGAAGTGCAATCACGGCTTCTGTGCAGTGAAGCGCCCGCACTTCTACGGGCACACGGCGTGTAGGACCCACACCCCTTGCGCCAACAAGAAAGGCGATCTGAAGTTTTGGGACCCGCAGAACTGTACAGTCTGCAAGGACCGCCTGGTCGAGGCGTTCAATAATCCTCCCTCAGCGGAGGTTAGGGACACTTCTCGAGAGAAGCTATGCAAATGGGTGCGTGGCTTCCAGAAGAACGCCACTGGACCATACCTTGCCACTGAAGACTTGAGGGCCTTGCTTTTCCCGAAGGCATCCCCAGACTCTGTGGTCCCAAGGATCAGATCCCCACCGTCCAGATAACGGTGGAACCCGATGTAGTCATGGCCCAGTCCATGCACGAGTGTCACCTGGATACCGACAACGCGGAACGTATGTCGGAAGTGTCGGAGACCACGGAGAGGAACCTCATGGCCGAAGAACTGGACTATGAGGAAGACCAAGTGGAATACACCGAGTCGGAGCAGGAGGTCGCTCCGCCTTCCACCCCCGCCCCAACTCCTACACCGGCGGATGTATCACTCCCATCTACCTCCGCCACCCCGGACCCCATCCCATCCAGCGCCCAGGAGATGTTCCGTATGCTCGAAGCTCTTATGGACAAGAAACTCCGTGAGACACACGAATACATCAGGACCATGGGAAGTTCAAAGGAGCCGAAAAGGATTTCGGTTAAGGACCTCCCGGCATGTTCGGACGCCAACCCCTGGAGGTATGCCGAACACATGCTTATCACAACGGGCAGGATCTTCGTCAGTGAGAAGGTCAGCTCGGTTGCCCTGGAAGAAGTGGAATTCTTCCCGAGTTTTGAGGCTTATCCGGACTGTTACGTCTGACTTCTATCTGAACCTGCCTCTAAAGAAGAGACCGAACCAAAGGAGGTGATAGTGTTCGCTCTCCCGAAGGCCCAGGCTATGCTGGCCAATGCTGTTAAAAGTAGGGGTTTTACCTGCTCAAAGCTTCCGGCGCTGAGCAAAAAGCACCCTACCTACGTCGCACCAGATGATGCGATCCTCCCCTTCATGGAAAAGGCCTTCGCTGCGGTACACAAGGCAGTGGAAGAAGGGAAACCTTGCCCTGCACTGGAGGAGTGCAGACCCTTCTCCCTGACTACTCCCCCCGATGTTCGACACTGGAAAGATGTCCAGCATACCTTCGTGGTGGGGAAACTAGAACCTGACGTTGCTGGACGTCAGTTTAACGAAGACCTCCCGAAACTTAATGACCATCTCCTTCATCGGGAACATGACACGAAGGAAAGGCTCGCCGCATCCATGTCCCTCCAGGTACAGCTCGTCGTCATGGCTGGTGACTCTAGAGTCCCCAATTACTACATGGTGCTCGCCAAAACGCATTTGGCGACTGTAGTTAAAGACCTGTACAGCTTCATGAAGGCTCGTAGAGCCTGTCGTGAATTCGTGTTCTCCAGTGCCACAGTGAGACACGAACCCCGGAGGCTGATTTCCTCCAACATCTTGGGTAAGCATCTCTTTCCCTCTGCCCTTGTGAAAGAGATCATCGACAAGGCCGCCACGGAGAACAGGAACCTTCTCCACAAGTGGGGCATGTCGAAGAAGAGGAAATCCTCTCAGGACGACGGCCCTCAACCTAAGAGGAAATCCTCCAAGCAGAAATCCCAGCAACGTCAACAGAGACGGCAGTTTCCGGGATCCGCTACTCCCCAAGTGGCAGCTCAGCCACAGCAGACCTTTCAGCTGGTCACCCAACCGGTCTTGTCACAGTCGCCGGTTTTCACCCCTGCTTTCGAGCAACAGACGACTACCTTTCGTCCCAAAGGTAGAGGCTCAAACAGAGGTGCAGGTAAAGACGCATCTCGCCGTCCCTCCAGAGGCAGAGGAGGAAGGGGAGCTAGCGGCCGAGGCAGTAAACCCTCGGGACACCAGAAGCAATAAAGTGCTTCCGGTGGGAGGAAGACTCCGCCAATTCCAGGATCGTTGGACTTTCGATCCCTGGGCACACAGCATCGTCAAGAAGGGTCTAGGCTGGAGTTGGACTCAACCACCCCCAACCTTCCAGCAATTCTTCCAACAATCAACCCCCCTTCTGGAAGAATATGTCCTAGATCTCTTGAACAAGAAGGTGATAAGGAGGGTAAAGTCAACCAGGTTCCAAGGGAGACTGTTTTGCGTCCCCAAGAAGGACTCCGACAAGCTCAGAGTCATTCTAGACTTATCCCCCCTCAACAAGTTCATAGCGAACAACAAGTTCAAGATGCTGACTCTTCAACAGATAAGGACCCTTCTGCCTCAAGGTTCCTACACGGTCTCCATAGACCTGGCGGATGCCTACTGGCACGTTCCAATGAACCACCACGCTTCCTCCTACCTAGGATTTCGACTCCAAAGGAAAAGCTACGCCTTCAGGGCCATGCCCTTCGGCCTCAACGTGGCCCCTCGGATCTTCACAAAGCTGGCGGACGCCATCGTTCAACAGCTTCGCCTCCGAGACGTCCAGGTGATGGCCTACCTCGACGACTGGCTAGTCTGGGCTCCATCGCCCGAGGATTGTTTAAGATCCTGCAACAAAGTTACCCAGTTCCTAGAACACCTGGGATTCAAGATAAACGCGAAGAAATCTCGCCTCTCTCCAGCTCAGAAGTTCCAATGGTTAGGAATCCAGTGGAACCTTCAGTCACACCGCCTTTCCATTCCCCAGAAGAAAAGGAAGGAAATAGCAGGGTCTGTCAAGCGACTGCTGAAATCCAAATGGATCTCAAGACGTCAGCAGGAACGAGTTCTAGGCTCTCTACAGTTCGCCTCAGTGACAAACCCAGTGCTACGTGCACAGCTAAAGGATGCCGCGGGAGTCTGGAGACGTTCCGCATCCATCGCTCGAAGAGACCTCAAGAGACGGCTCCCAAACAGACTTCGGCTGCTCCTAAAGCCGTGGTCGGAAGCAAAGGCCCTGAAAAGGTCCATCCCTCTTCAACACCCACCTCCATCTCTCAACATCCACACGGACGCTTCGCTGGAGGGTTGGGGAGGTCACTCCCACCAAAAACAGGCTCAAGGAACATGGTCTCCCCTATTCAAGACGTTTCACATCAACATCTTGGAGGCCATGGCAGTCCTTCTAACTCTGAAGAAACTCTCCCCACCTCCCTCGATTCATATTCGTCTAACCCTAGACAACTCGGTGGTAGTTCGATGTCTCAATCGCCAAGGCTCAAGATCGCCCCAGATAAATCAGGTGCTTCTGACAATCTTCCGTCTGGCAGAGAAGAAGAAATGGCACCTGTCTGCAGTTCACCTACAAGGATTCCGCAACGTGACAGCGGACGCTCTATCTCGGATAAGCCCGATAGAGTCGGAATGGTCTCTAGACGCAAGATCATTCTCCTTCATCTCTCACCAAGTCCCACAACTTCAGATCGATCTCTTCGCAACGAGCGACAACAATCAACTTCCTCGATATGTGGCCCCGTACGAGGACCCCAAGGCAGAAGCAGTGGACGCCATGTCACTGGATTGGAACAGGTGGTCCAAGATCTACCTGTTCCCTCCCACCAACCTTCTGCTGAAAGTCCTCTCCAAACTGAGAACCTTCAAAGGAACAGCAGCCCTAGTGGCTCCCAAGTGGCCTCGGAGCAACTGGTACCCCCTAGTCCTGGAGCTACAACCCACGCTGATCCCTCTCCCGGGCCCAGTTCTCTCCCAGCAAGTACAGAAGTCGACTGTCTTCGCTTCATCATTGAAAGTCAGGGACCTTCATCTCATGATTTTCTCTCCCTAGCCGTGAAGAAAAGGTTCGGGATATCGAAGAAGAGTCTCGACTTCCTCGAGGAATACAAGACCGAATCCACACGACGGCAATACGAATCATCCTGGAAAAAATGGGTCTCATTCATCAAGGCAAAAAATCCTATGGAAATCACCATCGATTTTTGCATGTCCTTCTTCATTCACCTTCATGGACAAGGCTTGGCAGCCAACACGATTTCTACTTGCAAATCGGCCTTGACTAGACCACTAATGTATGCCTTCCAGATTGATCTGTCCAGCGACATCTTCAATAAACTGCCGAAGGCATGCGCTCGTCTACCCCCAGCACCCCCACCAAAACCGATCTCCTGGTCCCTGGACAAGGTGCTCCATTTTGCCTCCAACTTGGACAATGATTCGTGCCCTCTCAAGGATCTGACTCAAAAAGTTATTTTTCTTTTTGCTCTTGCCTCAGGAGCCCAAGTCAGCGAAATAGTGGCATTATCAAGGGACGAGGGTCACATTCTGTTTACAGATTCAGGAGACCTTACCCTCTTCCCGGATCCGACGTTTCTCGCCAAAAACGAACTACCCACCAAAAGATGGGGCCCTTGGAGAATCTGCCCCCTGAAAGAAGATGCCTCTCTATGTCCAGTAGAGAGCCTCAAGGTCTATCTTCGTAGAACTTCTGACTTTGGTGGAGGCCAACTCTTCAAAGGAGAAACATCGGGCAGCGACCTGTCACTGAAACAACTACGAGCGAAAATCACCTACTTCATTCGCAGAGCGGATCCTGACAGTACACCCGCAGGTCACGATCATAGAAAAGTTGCATCGTCTCTGAATTTCTTTCAGAGTATGGATTTTGAAAGCCTTAAGAGTTTCACAGGCTGGAAATCCTCACGTGTTTTCTTCAAACATTATGCGAAACAAGTGCATGAAGTCAAACATTTTTTGATAGCCGCAGGTAGTGTTATGAAACCTGCACCTAACTCTGCATAGAACAGTGAGTTACTTGGGACTCTTAACTCCTCGGGTGCCTATGTTGACCCTCGTGTGATACGTAGTGATTTCAAAGACACTTAGTGCTTTTTCATATACTGTTCTTCTCCCACGTGAAATGTCATAGTCGTCACATGAGTGCCGCATGCCTAGAGCATGATGTGTTTTCTTTTTAAAGACTGACGTTCCTCTGGAACGAGTGCCTACTAATAATTTGAAATTCTCTTTCAGATTCAAGAGCAAGTCTTTCATTACTATGTACATTATAATTTGTTGTAAATTACTTTTACATACTTATTGCATTTAATTACCATATTCTGCAATTGTGAAATAAAATTTCTATTTTATTACTTGTGCGTCTCAATCCGCTCCTACTTATACTATGAAATACATGACTGTCATAGTTTTATTATCCCCTTCCTCTTATATACGATGAAGATTACTAAGGATTCAATCCTTATTATATACTCACCTCTGCAATGTAATATTCCTACCCGAATACTTACTTACATCATGCCTTCGAGACCAGACGATTCTCTCTCTTCACATACAGTGCCTAACCACCACTTGTCTGCTTTTGAGAATGTTCCTATATGAATACCAACCATTCAGTCTTGTCTCCGAGTTCTTCATGTTCTCCCAGCAAGGTGGGTAGCCCTTCGATGACCACTTTGATCTTCAGCATGGTCCGTTGGGACTTCACTGCCAGGGGGGCAGGAACTTTTCTTCCCTACGGTTCCTCTATTGAGATTACTATGCTAACCTGTTCAAAGCCCTCGGCACTTACACTACAAGGGGAAAATCTACCACGATACATTGATTCTCTGGTATTCTTCCATCAGGACGCCATGGCTTGAGCCCAAAAAACGGATTTTGAGCGAAGCGAAAAATCTATTTTTGGGTGAGATAGCCATGGCGTCCTGATGGACCCTCCCTGCTACTTCGTCCAGTTTTTTCAGGTCCCACCCTGTCCTGCTGTATCATGGTGATCGGCAAGCAACTGGCTTCAGGATGAGGACGAACGTGACGTCATTTAGCAATGGCTCCCGTTTGTTTACGTCTCGAGTACCAAAAGTAGCCACGAACGAGATTAGCTGTGGAACGGCTCCGCAGCTATTCTCCGCCCCTACACATCGAAGTGTTAACTCTATGTGGGGTGCAGATAGCTATGTGGCGCGTTAATACATGCGTCCCCTGTTTATATACGATGTCTTAAAGGGAAACCTTTAGGATACTCGCTCCAGAAGTTAGAATTCTGTGATAACCTGTGGTTAAATTCTCTGGGAATATCTAGTAGTTATATACCCAAGGAAGCTACCAAAAAGGAACCTTCCATCAGGACGCCATGGCTATCTCACCCAAAAATAGATTTTTCGCTTCGCTCAAAATCCGTTATATATATATATATATATATATATATATATATATATATATATATATATATATATATATATATATATATATATATATATATGTATGTATATATACTGAATATTTGTGTTTGTCAAAATCACAACAGTTGACACTTGAGAAACATAAAACGTGTATTTCAGCCATAAAAGTTAAATTATACATACATAAATACACACACACACACACATATATATATATATATATATATATATATATATATATATATATATATATATATATATATATATATATATATATATGTGTGTGTGTATATATATATATATATATATATATATATATATATATATATATATATATATATATATATATATATATATATATATATATATATATATATATATATATATATATATGTATACATATATATATGCATGCCTGCATACCTCCATGATCTTGGCAATTGTTTTCTTTTTATAGGTGATATCCTAATGGCAAATGTCCTTGTTTTGGTGTGTTTATCTCTATTAAAAAACATTTGAGGTAAACAGTACGTTTTTACCAAAACGTAAAATTATTGTAATGACATTATTAATAAAAAATTATGAAATACCAAATTATTATTATTGAGCTATTCCTTCGTACTTTTGGATTCAAATTCCCATCTGAAGAAAATTTTTAAAATCTCAAATGATTATTGGGAAATATTAAGATATTTAATCTATAAACCTGAGATAAATAAGATTATTTTGTGGCTTGAATTGAGCACATTTGGCACAGTCAATTTATTGTATACTACATACTAAAACCATTCCATTAAAGAAAATTATGATTTGGTTAGCCAATTAGCGAGAAAGTTATATAAGGCACATTTTTTAGCATATTTTAGCTTAAATTTGTATATGTATAATAGAAGCTTCATTAGTGATTAAAAAAGGAAGAATACAATTCTTTACAATACTCACCTCTTGGAGAAATTTAACAAAAAGGGAGAAATTTGTCCTCCAGTAAAACACCAATTAATAAGCCTATATGGTAGATCTCCTGGGTAACACAAGCACCTGTGGATTCCTGCTTTTCCCTCTTCACTCCCACTGGCTATTTCTGATATAGAAAATGCAGAACATATTGGTTATCATCAAAGCTAGTAAGATGATATTGACAAATCAAAGTATCCTTGAAAACTGTTTTAACAACTTTTCAAATACAAAGCCCATATATATTTGGCATTAATCCACAATCGAGTGAAATCTGACATGCTATTACTTAATCATCTAGGAAACCCATAGAAATTAAGTGCTTTCATGTTTATAGCAATAGCATGCTTTTTAGTTTCGACTGAGGAACGATTGCTTAATAATATAACCCGTTATAAGTTGAATGAATCCACAAAAAAAGACTTACGTAAAAAAAGAAAAAAAAATTCATGGTGATATAGCTGAAGACATTTCGGTGCCGGTTTAGTATGTGGCCTACCTTTTTTATTCTGGTTTAGTATGTGGCCTACCTTTTTTAATTCTGGTTTAGTATGTGGCCTACCTTTTTTTATTCTGGTTTAGTATGTGGCCTACCTGGCTTGTTAGGTTAGGATAGGTAAGGTAAGGTAAGGTAAGGTTAGGCAAGGTAAGGTTAGGTTAGCTTAGGCTACATACTAAAACAGATAGAATTCCGTTGGCCATATTCGAAAGGTAGGCCACATACTAAACCAGCACCAACATTCCATTCTGTGAAAAGTACTATAGGCCTATAATCCCACCACAATATTAATTGTCTCTAGTTTTGCTTTTTCATTTATTCGCCAGGAGAGCCACGATACCAATTAGTAATTATTATATTTTTTTGTGACATTTCCACTGTGTTCTGTCTGCCATATTCATTGAGAGCCTGGTGACAATAGTTATTTTGCTTCCCCCATAATTCTGAAGGGCTTAAAATTTCAATTATATAACTATATTGTTTTCAACTTAACCTATTCCGTTTTTTTTTTTAAATCAAGTTTAATTTTGAGATTTACAATTAATGAATGGGTTATTTAAACTTTTTTTTTCTCATACTAATTTCTTTCTCTCCTTTTTAACTGTCCCATATTAACTCTTGAATTAAACTTTCACCAGTTCTCACTTAGTGATGGAGTTGAATCTTACCCCTAATAGGAAAGTGTTTAAAAGGATTAAGCAAAATGATAAGTATAAGAAAATGGTTGGAATAAAATACTCCTTCCAATATAAAGTTCAATGTTTTATATTTAGCGTAGGAAAGAGATTTAACTTTCGCTAGAGGAAGCAAAAATTTAAATGGAAGAATAAGCAAAAGAAATAGTGACATCCAATATAGAAATACTTATAAAAGAAAATTAACTCTAATCATCATGGGGAATAATATAAAGAATTTCAAAATAAACAAACAGAGATTGCTACATTTTCAAAATAAAAGGTTACATTTTATAGTCACTATGGGAAACAGTTTTACTCAAAGCTGAAGGAAGCTGAAAAGGAAATGGAAGAAAAATAAGAAAAAGAAATAGTAACAGTCAATATAAATATATATATATATATATATATATATATATATATATATATATATATATATATATATATATGTGTGTGTGTGTGTGTGTGTGTGTACATATATATATATATATATATATATATATATATATATATATATATATATATATATATATGTGTGTGTGTGTGTGTGTGTGTGTGTACATATATATATATATATATATATATATATATATATATATATATATATATATATATATATATATATATATATATATATATATATGTGTGTGTGTGTGTGTGTGTGTGTACATATATATATATATATATATATATATATATATATATATATATATATATATATATATATATATATATATATATATATATAAGTATATATACATATATATATATATATATATATATATATATATATATATATATATATATATATATATTTATATCTATATACATATATAT
>NW_027168949.1:22500-37500 GCF_036898095.1 Palaemon carinicauda | reverse complement strand
CTCTCTTTCCCGGGAATGACTACTTCCCCTCTCTCCCCCTCACAACACTCCCTCTCTCTCTCTCTCTCTCTCTCTCTCTCTCTCTCTCTCTCCCGGGAATGACTACTTCCCCTCTCTCCCCCTCACAACACTCCCTCTCTCTCTCTCTCTCTCTCTCTCTCTCTCTCTCGGGAATGACTACTTCCCCTCTCTCCCCCTCACAACACTCCCTCTTACGCTCTCTCTCTCTCTCTCTCTCTCTCTCTCTCTCTCTCTCTCTCTCTCTCTTTCCCGGGTATGACTACTTCCCCTCTCTCCCCCTCACAACACTCCCTTCTTTCATTATTACCTCCGCCAACGAATTTGGAAGGAGGATATGTTTTTGCCCTGTTTGTGTGTTTGTTTGTAAACAGCTTCCTGGCCACAATTTTAAATGTAGAGTAATGAAACTTGCAGGGATTAACTGTTATGTAAAAATATATGCAAAGTCACGGTTAAGCGAAATGTCCAATTCAGGTAATTAGCCATAACTTTGGACATCGTTGTCACAGAGACTTCAAACTTGGTTCATATTTGAGTATGGAAATCCACGCCAATTGATGTATGTTAAGGTCAAAGGTTAAGATCAAGGTCGAGCAAAAGGTAGAGAAAAATGAGCTGCCACAGCGGAGGTCTGCACTCTACTGAATTGCCCCTTTAGTTCTTCATTCTTTTCTGAAGAACCTAGTTGTAATATCTTATTGGGGTAACTTGAAAATTTAATTTGTTTTGTTTAAGTCATTAGGTCTGATTACTTCAGAGTTAAGCGTTTAATGTTATTCTTTAATTTGGAAAGCATGTGTGTCTTTATTTTTGTGTGTCTGTGTGGGGAAAAGGTGTTTGTTTAACTATTTCAGCTTTTTAAATTGATTTTTCATCGGTTGATATGATGAAGAAAAACTAAGTTCTATTCTTGGTTAGTTCCTTTTTTTTCTTTTTTTTTATTTTGTTGCTTTGGGAGTAATATAATCTCTCCTTGTAGCACAGCTTTTATAGTTTATATAATGATGATTTATTTTAATGCTTTTACTGTTCTTAAAATGTGTTATTTTAATTGTTCATTAGTTCTCTTGTATTGTATTTATTTCCTTGTTTCCTTTCCTCACTGAGCTTTTGTTTTCCCTGTTGGAGTCCTTGGGCTTATAGCATCCTGCTTTTCCAACCAGGGTTGTTGCTTTGAAAATTGCAATGTAATTGTAAGGAATTGAGTTCCAATTCAAATGCAATCATCCTCATCTCCTCCTACGCCTTTTGACGCAGAGGTCCTTTCTTAGATTTCGACAGTCGTCTCTATCTTGTGCTTCTAATTCAATCATTCTCCATTCATTATCAACTGCTTCACGCTTCATAGTCCTCAGCCATGTAGGCCTGGGTCTTCCAATTCTTCTAGTACACTTAACCATTCAATATTCTAAGGTCTGAAGGCATTTGTCACTTATAAAGATTATATATATAATGTTTTCCACCCTGGAAAACATATACTGTACTGCCTTTGCTCTGTACTATGGATTCAGTTGCACCAACTTTCATAGATCATGAAAAAATTTCCTTAGCTCTCTCTCTCTCTCTCTCTCTCTCTCTCTCTCTCTCTCTCTCTCTCTCTCTCTCTCTCTCTCTCTCCAATACCAGACGGAGAATGGATTGTAATTCATAATCTACAAGATCGATTAGGGATTTTTGCTTTCCTATTATTAGTTGAAGTTTAGTCAATAAATTAAATTATATACAAATTCTGTATTATCAACTTGTTTTTTTTTTCTTTTTTTCAAAAATTAGAGATAAAAACTAAAAACAGTCAAAGAAAGTCCGTCACTTAATGGTTTATGGCTGAACTTACGTCACCATATCGTCTCTTAGCAGTGGATAGCACTGTGTCCTGCCATTGGCTACCTAGCATCGGAGTTTGTATTGAATCATTTGGGATGTTGATGAGCGGCAACATTGAGACGATCTGCCTCTTGCATCTTAGGTTGCACAGTCGCTATTTTCTCGAATATTGACATTTTTAGCAATACATAAATCTTATAATTGATAAGATAATTCGTCTTATTTATAACTTAAAGAATGATTTCTATTATAAATATATTTCTAAAGAAATATTGCAGCATTCATGAGATATATGATTGACGGGGAAGAACATCGTAATAAGGAAGGCGGAGTTGACTTCAACTCGCATAATGGGGATACTGTTATAACGTCTTTCCCGGTGCTAGAGTTAATAGGAGACTTGTTGTTGTTGTTATTGTTGTTGTTGTTGTTGTGCATGGTAATGTAGAGGTCTGGGTACACAGGAGATTAACATACTTTCAAAACAAAACAATTTCATTTAAATCTAATAATAATAGATAATATTTTTGTAATATGATATCCAGCTTTTTCAATACACAATTTGATGCGCTTTACAATATTCTGGTGAACTCGATTAAATTGGAAGTAAAATAAATAGTTTTAAAATGGGGCTGTCGAAGGTTAAATTCTTTTGCAATTATGTGATAAGGCCATCCTTCCTTCCTTCTCGTCCACTTAAGGAGTACCTACTCGATTCTTCTTCTTTAGACAGAGCCATCATTCGATCTGGACAGGAAAAAATGACATAAATAAAACAGTGAAATTTCCTTTGTACCCAGACTTTGTGGACACCCAGTAGATTGCCTGGCACTTGAGGCCAAGCACGGGCTCTTGCAATAATGCAGCCCCTAGGGGATAAGTTTCCTTTGGGTTGTAGGTTAGTAAGGAGCAAGGGATAAAGGATATTCATGTGTAGGTGGTTGAGGATAAAGGGCTGAAGGATAATCCTAATAAAAGTTGGAACACCCAGCCCTACATGGCTGAGGACTTTGAATAGTGAAGTAGGATATGGTGAATGGAAAAGTATTGATTTAAAAGCTCTAGATAGAGATGACTGGTGAAATCTAACTGTGGCCCTTAGCTTCAATAGGCGTAGGAGGAGATGATGATGAATAAAAGATGAAGGAAAAATATACTTTTATTACTTATTTTGGAAGTCCCCTGCCTCTTCCGTCAGTTTAGTTGTAGAGAAAGTTCTGATGAGTAGAACTCGGGAAGGAGAAAGAAATTATTTAGTTTCAGACGTTTGTAAAGAGATATTACTTCCTTAGGAGTTGAAGCTTAAGTTTATTAGAATGAGAGAGAGAGAGAGAGAGAGAGAGAGAGAGAGAGAGAGAGAGAGAGAGAGATTATGACGCAGTTGGTTATAGACCTAGAACAGTGGGATGGAGGTGGGGGGAGTGTTGAGGTAGCCTGGGTGGACTCGCAGGGGAGAAGGTAGGAGACGGGGGGGGGGGGGGGGAGGGGGAGTTGGTTGGCAGTAGCTAAAAATAGATTCTGACAGATGGTGAAGGAAAAAACGAAACCCATCGAATAAACAGAATAAGATCCAGAGGAATAATAGATATAATGGAATGAAAATGACTAGATGGTGTTAGTTATGATAAGAATAATTTAGATATTTGAAATAAGAGTGTCTGAGGAGGTATAGAGGGAATTCGTGATAAATATAGAGGAATATCAAAGGATAGAGTTAGTTTGCATTAAAGGGTTTGTTAGTGGAAGTCAAATAAAGTGTGTGGATACGACAGGGGCCAGGAAATTGACAGAGATTAATTAAGTAAGGGAACGCAACAGAGAGAGACGAAGAGAGAGAGAGGAGTTATTCTATGGTTAATATTAAATCTATAAAATAAATCTTGAGAGATTCTGTACTTCTTTCAAATAGTTTTGTTCGTTGTTCTGTTATAAGGTAAAAAGGACATTGTGGTTAGAGGTTACAAAATATTAGAAATATTCACTTTATTATTATTATTATTATTATTATTATTATTATTGTTATTATCATTATTATTATTATTATCATCATTATTATTAGCTAAATCACAACCCTAATTGGGAAAGCAGTATGCAAGAACAGTAAATTATTCGATCCAGTAGCAGGCATCTAATATTTGAGGAACTGCAGGTCATGGCAGAGAAAAACTTGTCATTCAAGTGAACTAAAAACCACATAGGAACGCACAACAATATCTTGGAATTGTCCAGTTTAAGGTTTAAAGTCCTCTCATGGATGGCAGAAGCAAAGAACGGTGAGATGTCCCTAGCAAGCAGGACAGTGCCCTAGAGACAAACCATAATCATATGATCAGCGCCCAAGCCCCCTCACCTCCCAATCTAGGGCCAGGGAGGAACAGGTAATGGCTGCTGATGACTCAGCAGATAGACCTATAAGCTCCCCCAAACCCTCCATCCTTAGCTCACAACGAGGGTAAGGTTGCAGCGACCAAAGGAACTAACGAATCCCTGGTGATCACCAGGCATAGACGTTACCAATGAGGCCACAACTACATAATCAAGTTTCACTGGATAATGCAAAAGTGTTTCGAGGATTGCTCTAAAATTTGTCTTAATAATTTCAATCTCAAACACAAGATACTTTCTTCTTGGTTAGGGTAGAAGAGATTCGTTACCTATGGTAAACAGCTCTTCTAGGAAAGGACACTCCAAAATCAAACCATTGTTGTTTTGGGTAGTGCCATAGCCTCTGTCTTGGGTTCGAGTTCTCTTGCTTAAGGATACACTCGGTCACACTATCTTGTTTCTCTTCCTCTTGTTATTTTTTTTTTAAAGTTTCTATAGTTTATATATGACAGATCTAATTTATTGTTGTTACTGTTCTTAAAATGTTTTATTTTGATTGTTACTTTTCTTGTAGTTTCTTTATTTCCTTGTTTAGCTTCCTCACTGGGCTATTTTCCCTTGTGGAGCCCTTGGGCTTATGGCATCTTTCTTTTCAATTAGAGTTATAGCTTAGCTTGTAATTGTAAATATAATAATACTAATGAAATAGTAATTTGATAATAACAATAGAAAACATCATTCCTCAGTCCTACCTTTCTCACAAGGAAATGGAAATAATTACAACTAATTCTAACAGACTGTGTCTTCTGCTAAAATATCCCAGGACTGTTCTCTCCAAACTGAATATAAATGCAAAGAGGGTCACATAAATCAGGGCCAAAAGAAATCCCCAACTTAAGACATAAACACCAACAAACTCATAAATGTGAACTGGTCGGCCAAAAACCCTTCCTATAATGAAAAATCATGGTAAATTCTCTCTCTCTCTCTCTCTCTCTCTCTCTCTCTCTCTCTCTCTCTCTCTCTCTCTCTCTCTCTCTCTCTCTCTCTGTATATATATATATATATATATATATATATATATATATATATATATATATATATATATATATATATATATATATACATATATATACATATATATATATATATATATATATATATATATATATATATATATATATATATATATATATATATATATATATATATATATATATATATATATAGCACTTAACAATTACATTAGTTATGATGTTAAAATTGGCACGTTACATTTATGAAGAGGTTGTTGATTATAAGTTTAAGAAATGTCAATACGCTTGTTTGTTTCTTTTAAAAGCAATTTCCCAGAATATCCAGACTACCACTAGGAGCATCTCCAATCAATACTTCCCTAGTTGGAGAACTCAAGCGAAGAGGACCACAAAACAAACAGAAAACCAAGTGAAACAGCCTGCACGAAAAGGAACACTTCCTTGATAACATGATTACGGGCAGCAGGTTATCCTGATTTAAAAAGGACTCTTATGTTTCTTGTGTTGTGCTATTCCTGGTACGTGATCAACTAATCTGACATGTAAAGAATCATTATGACTAATAGTGCAAAGTGAAGTTTGTATAAATGTAAATATTCTATTTGTTATGTTCATAAGTTTTATTTTTTCTAACTAACTAAGATTATATATTATTTATAGGGTTGTGTGTTAGTAAATGTATTGATGGTCAACATTGGTGTTTCCTTCATTCATCCGTCTTCATGCAACACTTGGTAGCAGAGCATTACGTTATCCACGGAAACATCACAGCCCAGGAGGGCCCAGCAGAGTGCAGCACAACCCTGAAATCATCGAGTCACAAATACCAGGTCTGTCAACATTCCTCTTCTTTAGTTTCGTGCCAGTTAGGTGTGCAATGAATCTTGTTAGCATTTTAACAGTAAATACGTAGAAAATTTTTCAGAGTACGAACTATTTGATAGTTGGTCTTTGCTTGAAGGCAAGAGATATATAGAACTATTTTTACTTGAAGGCAAAAGATATATAGCATAATGAGTGAGGAAGACGTCAGTGATAGGGATATTCCTGAAAATCCAATGCCAAGGAGTATAGGGCGAAATATGAGCTGTGAATATTCTTCACCATACAAGGATATGAGGAAGTTCAAGGGTACACGAAGGGAAGTGGGATGTGACTTGGAAGAATGGGTGGATAGATTGGATGGGGATATTGAAAATATTCATGATATGTTTGAATTCATGTATGACGAGCATCAGGTATTAGCTAAGGAACTAGATGATGTCAGGAAAAATGGGTTGCAAAGGAAAGAAGTAAGAGATTATCAGTATACATTAAACAGAATCAGAGATGAATATAATGAAAAATTTGAAATAATGGAGGCCAAGCTCACATCATATTACAAACATGAAATAGAGGTTCAGTTAAACAAGGTAATGAGTAGATGTGAGGAAAAATGTAAACTTTCAGAGAACGAGTGGAAGATACGAGTACAAGTACTCGAAAGTAAAATCTCGGAAATGGACAGGAAAATATTCGTATCAAATTTGATGAATAGTAAGTCAAATAATGTTATCTGTGAGGAGGAAAGAAAAAATGAAAACACTCAAATTCAATTCACACGACCTGCACCACAGCTAGAAATATTTTCAGGTAAAGATAGCACTAGAAGAGAAATAAAGAGGTGGCTGGAACAAGTAGACTACTGTGCAAGTCAGCTGAGTTTTAATGAAACAGAAAAAATATTATTTGCTTGTCAAAGTTTAAGAGATCCTGCATTAACTCGTATTAAGGCTGCGAAGCCTGAAACCATGAAGGAATTAGGAAATATATTGATGAATACTTATGGAAAACGCTTGGATGAATTTGATAAAAGGAGAGAATTGTGGAGTGCAAGACAAGGCGAGAACGAAAGTGTGTGGGAATTTGTTGATAGAATTCATGAATTAGACGAGGATGTGCAAGAGAGCTGTCAAAGGGAGGCCGCAGAGAGAGAGCGAACAAAGTGCACAGTTTTCGTAAAGGGGATGAGAAACAAGCATCTAGCAGCAGAGTTAAGGAAAAAATTGTGTGACAAAACATTGATCATCCTCGAAGAGGCTGGAAAGTTTGTTAATGATAGATTGAAAGATTTTGATTCAAGGGAAGAAGAACAGCGAATTTTTGAAAGGAGGGAAGTTCTCTATTGTTGGTTCTGTAAAAGGCAAGGTCACATAGCTCGAAACTGTAACGCTGACAGAATAATTAATAAACCTTCGAATAATAAAATGAACGGAGTTGAAAATGGCCATAGTACTCAACAAGGATATGCAAAAAGAAAAGAATTTAATAAATTTGAAGGTAAATGCTGGAAATGTGGCTTGAGAGGTCATCCTTTTTTTAGGTGTTTAGATAATCCAGGCATGTATCATGAGCAAAGAAACTTTTATGATCGTTCAGTCTCTGGTAAGGATAAAGGGGAAAATGTAGTTAGGGAAATTCATTGTGATGAAGAGACAACCGAACAGGGAAACTGGCAAAGCCGGGCGTATTAATTAGCGTCCGGCCTAATGAAGAACCACTTAACAGTAAGGGAAAGGAAATGGAAGTCGTTGGCCTTGTGCGTTCATTGTGCAGTGAAAATCAAAACAATGGAGAATTACATAGGAGAGGCGAGACCCTTAATCTGATGGTGAGAATTTGTGATGTTAGTGTTCTAGGATTATTAGATTCTGGGGCTAACTGTAGCTTAATATCAGAAAGATGGTACAATAGATTCCTGAAACCCAAAAATGTGAATCTCTACAAGGACAGTAACTACATATACGACATAGCTGGAAATGAATTGAGCATTTTAGGATATGTAGTTGTAAATATAAATGTTAATGACATTTGTGTAGAGAAATGTGTACTTTACGTTAAAAAGGATCAAGGAGTGAGGGGTCTAGGAATTAATACAAAACAAGAATGTCTGCTAGGTATGAATATTTTAATGTCTTTATTCAAGGAATGGGGACTATCACATTTATTTGAAGATGGAATCGACTGCGGTGGTCAAAAGAGAAAAAATGAAAAGTTAGATTATTGCATGCGAAGGGTAGCTCAAAACCTCAAAGTTTGGGCAGACGATGAGAAATTAGGTTATGCAATTTGTGTACCTACACAAAATAGGAAAATCCCTGGTCGAAGTAGGAAGGTAATCAAAGTATTTATTGATAAACTGAAGAATGTTCCCAGGGAGAATATTTTGTTAGAAGGCATTGTAAGTGAAAAAATTGACGATCTACAGCCAGGTGTACATATAATTCCTAGTTTTACAGCTATTGAATGGGGTGTAGGTTTTGTTTGTTTGGCAAACTGGAATGAGGATGAAATAACAATAGAAGCAAATGGAAGGATTGCGGAAGCAACTTTAGCCGTAGTAGAAAACAAAAAGACTTGTTCAGATAATAAGATATTAACAAAAAGAGAATTAAGGGATTTTAGGAAAGCACTAGGAATACAGGTTAATGAAAACATAAATGAAGAGGCCTTATGTAAAGTGGAAGAGCTTATTTATAGGTATAGAGACTGTTTTGAGCTTCATGAAGAGGACTTAGGTACAGCAAAGGGATGGGAACACGAAATAAAACTAACAAATGAAACTCCCATTAAACTGCCATACAGGCGAATTGCCCCTGCCTTAATACCAGAGGCCAAAGAACTGTTAGAGGATCTGACAAGAAGAGGAGTTATTGAGGAAAGTAAAAGCCCTTATGCTGCACCAATAGTTTTGGTAAAAAAGAAAGGAGGGGGGCTTAGGTTAACTATTGATTATCGGAAGTTGAATAAGATAACTATTAAGGACGCTTTTCCTCTACCGAGAATATCTGAAAGTCTCGACGTATTAGAAGGGGGTAACTTCTTTTCTACGTTTGACTTGGCACAAGGTTATCATCAGATTCTATTAAAAAAAGACGATAGGCATAAGACAGCATTTTCTGTTCCTTGGGGTCATTACCAGTACAGGAGGTGTCCAATGGGACTCACAAATAGCCCTGCTACATTTCAGAGGTGTATGGAAAACATTTTGGGAGACTTTGTTTATGATTTTTTACTTATTTATCTGGATGATCTTATTATATTTACAAACTCTATTGATGAACATTTAGAAAAAGTTGAATTATTATTAAAAAGGTTAAGAAATTTTGGCCTGAGGTTAAAGCCGAATAAATGTCATTTTCTGAAGACTAGCGTCAGATATTTAGGATTTATAATCAGTAATGACGGTATTGGTCCAGACCCAGAAAAGGTGAGGGCTGTAGAAGAGTGGAAAAGACCAGAGACTGTAAAAGAGGTGAGAGGTTTTTTAGGATTCTGTAGTTTCTACAGGCGTTTTATAAAAAATTTTGCTCAAATTGCTAAACCACTCAACACACTGTTAGAGGGAAAAATAAAGAAATCTAGCGAGAAAGTTGCGGATAAATGGCAGGAGAAAGAAGAACAGGCATTTCAGACGCTAAAACAATCTCTCATCAATGCTCCCATATTGCAAGGGATTGAATTTGGTAAGGACTTTACTTTAGAAATCGATGCAAGTTTTGAAGGTCTAGGGGCAGTATTATCACAAAAACGCGGCAAGAAGCTACATCCAGTAGCTTATGCTAGTCGATCCTTAAGAAAGTATGAGAGAAACATGAGAAATTATAGCTCAAGGAAGTTGGAATTATGTGGTCTGCATTGGGCAATGGCTGAGAAGTTCAAGATGTATCTGATTGGAAGTAGGTGCACTGTTTTTACAGATAATGGGCCTCTTAGTAACTTGAGTTCAGCTAAGCTAGATCACACTGAACAGAAATGGGTGGCGGATTTAGCAGTGTTTGATTTTGAAATAAAGTTTAAGCCAGGAAAGGAAAACTCTAATGCTGATGCGCTCTCGAGGCAGGTTAGGGACGCAGAAGAACCTGATGGTGATGATATCTGGATTGAACCTTATGTAACAAGTGACTCCGTCAGAGTCATCATGTCACAGGACATATTAGACTGGGAGGATGTAGAGACCAAGCAAAAGACATGTCCTATTTTAACAGTTGTTAGAAAATGGATTTTTGGTGAACCGGCGGAAACAGAGATTCTTAAATTACAACCTGAATTAATCACATGGAAGAGAGAATTAGAAAATTTACAGATAAAAAAAGAAATAATTTATAAAGTAGATACCAATGAATTCCAAAGATCAAAATGGAGGTTAGCAGTTCCATTGAGCCTTCGGAAAAAGTGTTTGTGGGAACTCCATGATAAATTTGGTCACCAGGGAATAGATAGAACAGAGAAAGTTTTAACTGAGAGGGTTTATTGGCCAAATGTTAGGGGTTTTGTAAGGGAATATATTCAAAATTGCTTAGTATGTTTGACCACAAAGGAGGAGATGCCGGGGGTTAAAACAACTCCAGTTCACATTGAAACCAGTAGACCATTTGAACTTATCGCTATGGACTTCTGTTCTGTTGAGAAATCTTCAACGGGTAAAGAGCACATTCTTGTTTTAACGGATATGTTTAGCAAATTTTTATGGGCGTTCCCTACTAAAGACCAAAAAGCTACCACTGTGGCCCGAATTTTGGTCAACGAGGTATTTTATAAATTTGGCATTCCGGAAAGACTACATTCTGACCAAGGTAGAAATTTTGAAAGCAGTTTGGTTCGGTCAATTTGTAGAATCTTTGATATCTCAAAATCTCGAACGTCTCCTTACCATCCGCAGGGAAATGGCCAGACAGAACGGGCAAACAGAACAATATATAGTTTATTGCGAACACTGGATGAAGAGAAAAAGCAAAAATGGCCTTTATATCTCCAGTCACTAATCTCAATTTATAACTCAACCCCTCATTCAGTAACAGGATATTCTCCTTATTTTTTGTTATTTGGTAGAGAACCAAAATTAAGTATTGACTGTTGGGACCCTGATTTAGATATTGGAGGGACACAAAGAGATAAGGAATGGATTAATAAGCAATTGAAGATACAGAGAGAAGCATGGGAAATGGCAGGGCATAACACTCTTAAAAACTGGACATCGAAAGCAAAGGGCAGGTTGCAACAGTCAGGGGATAACGAATTAAAGGTAGGGCAAAAGGTTTTGATAAGAGAAAACCAAGTAATTGGGAGAACAAAGTTACAGGATAGGTTTAAGAGTGAGGAATGGGTCATTGAAAAAATATTAGATGACAAATGTGGCCTGTTTAGAATACGACCAGTTGGGTATGAATCTAAAGTAATACACAGAGCCAATATCAGACCATTAAAGTCTTGTAGAGTAAATACTAATAATCCAACCGCTAGTATTGCCGATGAAGATGAGGTTGAAATGCCTGATATGGAAGAGGTCTTGAGGAAATTTGGTATTGATACCGATAAAATAAATGGGAATGGAGAAGAACGAGAAACATTGCCTTCACTTAGTATAAGTAATGATAAAGAAAACAAAGGTAATATGAATGACAGCTTTAATAAACGTCTTAGGAGATCCGATAGATTGAAAGAGAAAAGGGAAAAAACAAATGAAAACAAAGTGTAAAACTTTATAATATTTTTTCGATGGGGACATCGACAAAAGACGGGGGTTAATGTATAGCACTTAACAATTACATTAGTTATGATGTTAAAATTGGCACGTTACATTTATGAAGAGGTTGTTGATTATAAGTTTAAGAAATGTCAATACGCTTGTTTGTTTCTTTTAAAAGCAATTTCCCAGAATATCCAGACTACCACTAGGAGCATCTCCAATCAATACTTCCCTAGTTGGAGAACTCAAGCGAAGAGGACCACAAAACAAACAGAAAACCAAGTGAAACAGCCTGCACGAAAAGGAACACTTCCTTGATAACATGATTACGGGCAGCAGGTTATCCTGATTTAAAAAGGACTCTTATGTTTCTTGTGTTGTGCTATTCCTGGTACGTGATCAACTAATCTGACATGTAAAGAATCATTATGACTAATAGTGCAAAGTGAAGTTTGTATAAATGTAAATATTCTATTTGTTATGTTCATAAGTTTTATTTTTTCTAACTAACTAAGATTATATATTATTTATAGGGTTGTGTGTTAGTAAATGTATTGATGGTCAACATTGGTGTTGTGCAACATATATATATATATATATATATATATATATATATATATATATATATATATATATATATATATATATATATATATATATATATATATATATATACATGTATATATATATATATATATATATATATATATATATATATATATATATATATATATACATATATATATATATATATATATATATATATATATATATATATATATATATATATATATATTATATATATATATATATATATATATATATATATATATATCTCAGGGCAAACTGAACTCCAGATAATTTTCAGGATGATAGGAAAAAGAGAGTAATTCGAAACACGTGTCAACACCAAATAATAAATGGAGGAACTTTAACGCAGGTCTCCTATCATCATGAAAACTATCTGGATATTTCAGTTGTTTGTAGGATTCTAATTTCGATTTTTTGATGTAACTCGGAATTGCCTTTATATATATATATATATATATATATATATATATATATATATATATATATATATATATATATATATATATATATATATATATTCTTTTTCATACAATTTGGTTTGATATAAAGTATGGAAAAGAAACAATAGTTATGATAGAGTAGGTAGGAAATATATATTTATGTATTCATATATATATATATATATATATATATATATATATATATATATATATATATATATATATATATATACATATGTATAAGCATATATTAGATATAAAAATATGTGCTGCATACACACACAAACACACACACATACATACACTCACACAAATATATATATATATATATATATATATATATATATATATATATATATATATATATATGTATGTGTATATATATATAATATATATATATGTATATATATATATATATATATATATATATAATATATATATATGTATATATATATATATATATATATATATATATACATACATATATATATATATATATATATATATATATATATATATATATATATATATATATATATATATATATATATATATATATAAACTGATAAGTTTAATTACAGCAATATAAAATTACATGAAACATACATTAAACCCACATAATATTGAATAAACTCCACCTATCTCCTTTGATATTTCATGCAAAGTTGATATCCCATTGCATGAATCACAGCGTGTTTGAAAAGGCAGAAGTTGGCCAGTATTTTAAATATGACCATGAAAAGTATTTTGGGGATTTTGCGCTAATTTCACTGAAGATTTAATAAACGTGTGTTTATGAAATCATAAAATCCGTTGAGTCTATATTGTAACAAAAAGGAATATTTGTTTATTATGCTTGAGGGTACATTCAGATACAGAATTCTCTCTGTTTTCTTATTTCTCTTCCTTACTGGGCTATTTTCCCTGTTTCCACCCCTATGTTTATAGTATCCTGCTTTCCCAATTACAGCTGTAGCTTAACTAATAATAATAATGATAACAATAATAATAATAATAATGATAATAATAATCATAATAATGGTTATTATTATTATTTTTATTATTATTATTATTATTATTATTAGTATTATCATTATTATTATTATTATCATTATTATTATTATTATTATTGTTATTATTATTATTATTTTAATACTTCATAACCTCACTAATCTCTTCTTTAGAGAGAGAGAGAGAGAGAGAGAGAGAGAGAGAGAGAGAGAGAGAGAGAGAGAGAGAGAGAGAGAGAGAGAGAATATTTCATCTACCACCTCAACAGTATCGTGCAATACTGCAACTCTACATAGCTGTCAAGTCTCCTCTCAACTCTGGAAGCTCACCAGGCTTGCAATAACTCCACCTTGCCCATTGCCATGTTCTTCCCTTCGCTCGTATTTCTCATGAATGCTGGAATATTCATTTAGAAGTATTTTATAATAGAAAAGTCTTATCTAAGCTATAAATATGGCGAACTATAGATTAATACTTATTAGATTTATTTGGTGTTTAAATATATTTAAAAAAGGGCGACCTTGCAACCTAAGATGCAAGAGGCAGATCAAGTCTCAATGTTCCCCCCCCTCAACATCTTAAATGATTCAATACGAACTCTGATTGGTCGATAATTTCCTGTGCTAGCTAGCCAATGGCAGGGCACAGTGCCATCCACTGGTAAGAGATATGGTAACGTAATTTTAACCGATAAACCCTTAAGTGATGGAGAATATTTACTTATAAACATTATTGTTTTTCTATATAATTTTTGGGAAAATATGTTGATAATACAGAATTTACATCTAATTTAATTTGTCTAATTTCAACTAATGATAAGGAAGCAAAATTTCGTAATCTATATTGTAGATTATGATTTGCAATCCTATCTCTTCTGGTTCGAGGAGAGAGAGAGAGAGAGAGAGAGAGAGAGAGAGAGAGAGAGAGAGAGAGAGAGAGAGAGAGAGAGAGAGAGAGAGAGAGAGAGAGAGAGGGGCCTTGTATCATAATCCATGCAAATTGGTGCAATTGAATCCATTGCACAGAGTAAAGACATTGCAGTACAGTATTCTAGGGTGAAAAACAGTCAATATAATTTCATAATCAGTGTTAAATGCCTTCAGCCCTTAATGTGAAGGATTATAGCGATGTATGTTTGCATATTTTCTCAAGTTGTCTTGTGGCAATTTTCATTCCTGGCCAATCCTGTATTAGTCTTACTTCATATTTCAGTGTATGTGGTTTCTTACGATTTATTTCAGTT
>NW_027168949.1:7500-17500 GCF_036898095.1 Palaemon carinicauda | reverse complement strand
ACCTCAATAAAATAAGGGGCATTTTTTTCTCCATCTTCCATAGTTAAACTACTTGATCTTTTGTTGGAATTTATTTTGATTCCAACCTTACTTATATTTAATGAACAAAACAATTATTCAAACCCCAGAACAACTTACATCAAATAGTAGATCCACTAGTAAAACTTTGTGATATTGCCCTACATTACCCTTTTCCCCAGACATGTCCTAAGATATAGAATAATATAGGTCACTTATCCCAAAGGTAGACGTTGAAGTGTTTCCAAAATTGTTGTAGTCTTGGTGATCGAACGTTTAGTTTTGTTCGGAGTTAAATTCCTAAGAAGATGCCGGCCTTTCCACTCAGTACTTTTTATTGGAACTGTTCGCCGTGGCTGTGGTATCCTCCGAAGTAATTTACTTCTTACCTTTGACAGGTAAATATTACCCACGTGCGAACTTAAGGCCTATTAGGCAATTACTAATTTAAGTCATTTAATTCATAAGTTTAATTTTATTATTCATTTTACTGATCATTAACACTAATAGTTACTATACTAAGTAGTATTAAGTTATTTACTTTTAATTTATTAAGAAAAATAGGTAAAGCTTCGAGTCAAGCTAACGACCGAACGGCTATTCCCCACAGTCGGACACAAATATCAATCCTTTCTGATTGAATTAATTAATTTAACGAAAACTGTAATCCTTATAAGGAAACAGTTTTGCTCTCCACTTCTTTTGCAACTCTTACCTATATAATTTATTTTTGGTTTCTAACAATATATATATATATATATATATATATATATATATATATATATATATATATATATATATATATATATATATATATATATATATTTATTTATATATATAGCCTATTACTAGCTAAGCTACAACCCTTGTTGGAACAGTAGAATGCTATAAGCCAAAGGGCCCCAAGAGGAAAAATAGCCCAGTGAGGAAAGGAAACAAGGAAAAATAAAATATTCCAAGAACAGTAACAACATTAAAATAAATATTTCTTATAATAACTATAACTTTAACAAAACAAGAGGAAGAGAAATTAGATAGAATAGTGTGCCCGAGTGTACCCTCAAGCAAGAGAACTCTAACCTAAGACAGTGTAGACCATAGTACAGAGGCTATGGCACTACCCAATGTTTCAATTTTGGAGTGTCCTTCTCATTGAAGAGTCTCTTCTACTCTTACCAAGAGGAGAGTAGCCACTGAAAAATTACATTGCAGTAGTTAACCCCTTGGGTGAAGAATTGTTTGGTAATCTCAGTGTTGTCAGATGCATGAGGACAGAGGAGAATATGTCAAGAATAGGCCAGACTATTCGGTGTAAGTGTAGGCAAAGGGAAAGTGAACCGTAACTAGAGTGGAAGATCCAATGTAGTACTGTCTGGCCAGTCAAAGGATCCCATAATAATCTAGCTGTGGAGAATTTATATCTAAATGTTTGAGTGGGAACTTAGTCCGGGAAAGTCTCCCTACGGCAGTTACATAAAGATCAACAGGGGAGGATAATGAACACTTTACTCTCGGGGCACAAACGCCCTGCTAATAGCTTTACTGCCACAGTTCACTAACCGTCACTCTTAAATACAAAAGGGGGAAATTTTACTGTCCAGAGGCCGGAGAGAGAACTCCACACGTGAAAATAAAAGTAATTTATGGCCTACTCTAGCTTTGTCAGGTCTATAGTCATCTCACTCTTAGGCTCTGTTTCGACTCCGTCCAAGCTGCCCCAGTGAGATGCTGGACAGTTGTCTTACGTTAATGTAATTAGAGACAAAACCAAAAATGGGAGCAGTGATGTAAAGTAAAGTTTAAAAGTTTCAAGATGAGGATCTTTACCTTCGAAGCAGATATATTAATACAAAGTTCCTTGCTGAAATCACTTATAGACTTACTTGGGCTTACTCCTTTCAAATACTGGGTATTCTGTCCCTTGATCAAATATTCATAATTTGCATATTGAAATAAATGAGGGAGCAAAAATACGAAAGAGGTTTAATTAACCGAATATTGATTTATTCACAAATTTACATCAAAAGAAACGGACATCTTAACAACACAGAAATGGTATATAAAAGGAAAGCAATAAAAGCAATTCAAAACAATAAAAATGATCAGTTAGACACGTGGTCTACAATAATTAATAATAAAAATTGGATCGGACACGTGGCCCATGTGACCCAGAGACTGTGCTAGTCTCAAAGCAAAAAAATTATATCGAAAAAAATATATACATACAATCCCACCGCACACAATCCGAATATGTAAAAAGCCAGTTATTCTAAGCAAGTTAAAATTAGTCTAAGCTAAACTAAAATATAGGGGAATAACTATGGCCATTGTTGTTGTACCTGCACTCCTTTGAGATTGTCTTTTGCCCGTTAATGACTGTTGACCTGGTTGCACAAGTTGGCACTTTGCACTCTTGACTGGCTCACCCCAAGAATCATCGTTTGTGGCAGTATCGGTTTCCCAGGTTTCACTCCTTCACTGTCTCCAGCTGGCAGGACTCCTTTATGAGCTGAGGTTTGGGAGAGGGGGCGAGGTGACCCAGATGTGCACAGAATAACTGACCAGGCCGGTAAGTCGGTCAGGGCGGCTTCTGAACAAATGGGCCGACACTAAGGTCGAGAGGGATCACCTCGCTTCACCTTTCCAGACAGGTGAGAGTCATGATGCACACAGTAATCCATTGTGGGTGCCATATTGGGACTTCAGGACAGGACAATATATTGTTGCAAGGTGTCGGGAGTTTCGAACTGACTATTCGAAATCCCCGCCATTTAACTCCACAAACTTTGCGTTAAATTGTGGTAAGATTGGAAGATCTCGCGGGCGTTTCTACGAATGAGTGCTCTCCAATACTTGACGGTATTGTGGCATAAATCTCAAACACCTGGTGGGGAAGGAGCGGGTGTCAGAGAGACGAAGTTTTTATTATTTACAAATTACGAAAATGATATTGTATTGTTTTACCATGACAAAAATATCGATATATATGTTTAGAGCCAAGGACTCTCTAGTTTGTTGGATTATGGCAAATTATGGCCTTCAGCCGAAGTATTAAATTTACCCTTCGATTTGAAGTAAGACTTTGACTGTTTCTCTGTCTTGTGGTCGATAAAGAAACTTTATCAAACCCCTTATTGAATAAATAACGTAAGAGTTCCCGCGCATCTCACAAGGACACTTTAGTTAGCGCGGGAGACCGTAGTTTTCCTGGGAGCTGTCCAGCACGACGCTCGTTCATTCCTGCCTAAACATCCAACCCAGTAAGTTTAACCATATTGTTAGTCTCTCCATCTCCGGCTCCTAGCTACCGCGATACCAGGTCGGTTCTTTAGTGAGTCTGTATATGTAAATTTGTATCGATCTGTAAAATTGTAATCCCTGGGACTAGGGATTAGTTTTATGCATCAGATAACATCTGTAGGCCTTGGTATGTGATTTACCATAGAATAGTTATTACAATTTCCAAACTTCTTCTTATTTAGTCCAATGTGGACTCTGTGATTCATGAGCACATGTTGCAGACCCCCTAAGGGTGACAGTTCTAACTTTCAATTAGCCTGAAGTGTTATTGTGTGTTTTTTCTTTAGCAAATGATTATTTTTGTAATAAACTTAAAATTTTGATCATATTTTATTGAATCCTGAATAGTTTTGAAAAGCAAACTTCTTGAAGGTCTTGTCATTGCCCATTCCATCGGTCCTAGAATCATTAATTTCAATAAGTCGGAGAAAAATTCACGACACAAGGAGTGCAGAGGAGGCAGGATTTTGTACTAGATACTTTAGAGAAATCTTGCTGCTCTCAGGGAGTTTATACATACAATAGCCCTACCTATTCTGGCTTGCTAAAAATTAATTAATTAATGATCAATTAGCAATGGGCTGGTGCGATGGGCATACATCTTAAAATTAACAAACCTTAATTGGTATTGAGAAATAAAAGATGCATTAATTCAGCAGTATTGCAAATTATATCTAAATCGATTTAATGTTTAATCTTGACACACGTAGTTTGAGGAAAGAACCAACATACGGCGGGGTTACTGAGGCCCTTTGTTGTGTGCGTATCTATGCTGTGACGTCACGAGCATGGCGTACACTACTGCCAACACGTTTATTTGATTTAGTTTACAATAGTCCTCCCGATGATTCGTTGAAGAAAACTTGATGTAGGAGAGAACGTTTAAGGGGTAGCTATAGTATTAGTAGAAGAGAGTTAAAAATACGATTGAAAGAAGAAGAGTGAAGAAAAATTCTTCACTCTACCGGTAGTATCTCAACGAGTGGTTGGTGCCCTGGCCAACCTACTACCTAGTCAAAGTTTAGTCCTATCAAGTTTGCTAGTATTATCTCTCTCTCTCTCTCTCTCTCTCTCTCTCTCTCTCTCTCTCTCTCTCTCTCTCTCTGATCTTGAATAGGTTACACTTGAAGTTGGAGGTTCCTGCGTGCAGATAGAGGGCAACTGGTCCTGGGTTGTCCTTTCTTTCCTAGTCTCCATAAGAAGCTTTTAATGTACCACGCAGGATTCAACAATGACTGAATTGCTCAAAATAAATCTTTCGATTATTAATATACAGCTGAATTATGTATTGTTTGTATTGATGAAATAATGTTATGTAAGACAATGAATGAAGAAAAGTAAAAGTATATCTGCTGTTATCCTGAAAACTATCTGCAGGACGATCTGTCAGAGGAGAAGCTGTCTTCGATGTCTGGATGCCACTGAGACGTTGTTGTTTACTCATTACACTCACACACACACACTGACATACACACATATATATTAATTTACTTTAATGGCTGCTTTTCCGATCCCATACAGCAGGGGAACCCCATTCTCTACAGGACCTCCAATGTCGTTTTACCTTGTTCGTTCAGAGTATTAAACATTTCATATCGCGTATTGTTCATTTACTGTTAAATTGTTACTCTTGTATGACTGTTGAAATAAGAGTCTTCAGTTTCCTCTTGAAAGCCTTAATGTCTTCAATCATTCGGATGTTTCGTGAGAGCTTATTATATAGTCTCGGGGCCGCATATTTAAAGGCTTTGGATCCTAAAGTAGACATATATCTAGGTTCCAACAGTTTGAAGCAATCTGTAACCATTTTCGTGTCAACACGAGTTGTTGGCTGCGTAATATGTAGCAATTCTATTAAGTATTTTGGACGACCGGATCTGATAACTTGGTGGGTTATTGTACATATTTTGAATTCAATTCTCGCTTTAATCAGCAGCCAGAGTAAATCGATTAGTATAGGGGTGATCCATTCTCTAGGTGAGACACCTTTTATCAGTCTTGCTCCTCTGTTTATGTTTTGTAATTTCTTAAGTTACACTTTTGGTAAATTGTAATAGATAGAGTTGCAGTAGTCAATCCTGGTAATAACACAGTTTTGTCACAAGTTTCTTTACAGAATTTTCGTCCAGGTACTTTTTTTTAAACGCAATTTTTCTTACATGATAACCAGCAGTTTTTATTGCATTATTTATCTGGGGATTTAGAGACAGGTTACAGTCAAGAAATACACCCAGATCTCGAACTTTACTAGATATCGGCACTGAGTTATTATTTATGTTCATTTAGATATCACCCAAGTCTCTCACGCTGTTTCTTTTACCCACCACCATAAATTCAGTTTTATTCTTATTTAATTTTAGTTGTTTAAATGTCATCCATTCTCTAACACTATCAAGCATTCGATTTAGAGTTTCAATAGTGTCATCTATATCATTTATGGAGAAGTAAAATTGTGTGTCATCCACAAATAGTTTTAAATTCACGCCAGGCCTTTGTAGTATTTTCGATAAACCAATAGTATAAATACAGAATAAGATTGGGCCAAGTACACGCCCCTGGGGTACCCCTCTGTTTAAGGGTTCATAGGATGAATAAGAGTTTCCAATTTATACACAGTAATTTCTACCAACTAAGTAGTCTTTTAGGTATTCGAAGGTTTAATCTTCAACGCCGATGGACCTTAGGTCAATTAGTAGCAGTTCATGCACCACTGTATCAAAAGCAGCACTGAGATCGAGAGATATTAAAATACCACATTCATTTTCATCCTTCATTTCCAGCATATCATTTACAACAGACCAGATGGCTGTCTCTGTAGAGTATAGTTTTCTGTAAGCAGATTGGTTGTCATGCAAAGCTTCCATTACTTCTAAGTGACTGACTAGTTGTTCAAGAATTACATATTCAAGCACTTTTGCAACAAAGGATAGATTTGTAATAGGTCTATATGAGCTTAATTCCTGGTGGTCCAGTGCATTTTTCAGAACTGGTGTGACTACAACCATTTTCTCAGATTTAGGAAATTTACATTCATCAATGCTTGCATTTGCTATTCTCATTATTATTTAGTCTAGACTAAAAAAGTCTCTCTCTCCAATTACTTCTGATATTGGCATAGGATCGATCGCACAGTTTGTTTTCTTTGCTCTCTTGATAATTCTGTTGATGTCATCTTGTGTTATGCTGTTAAATCGTATCAATTTTGTGTGTGTGCCTGGTGTATCATTAATCTGATGTTGGGTATTTACAAATGACCTGGTTATGTTTTTAATTTTGTTTTTAAAGAATACTAGAAAATTATTTTCTAGTTCCTGGTCACTGTATCCATCAGGTAGCTTCTTTTCTTTTATATTCCCCATTATACCATTCAAGAGACGATATAACTTATTATGTGTGTTGCTGCTTCGAGGATCTTTCTCTTATAGTATTCAATTTTTTTTCCTTCTAGTAGGTAGTTATATTGACACGCAGCAGTTTTTTATTCTACCCAAGTACTTTCAGTTTTTAACCTTTTCTACTTTCTTTCTTTACGTCTTTTTTCCCTCTTTTTTACCTAAGTCTCTCCATCAAACCAAGGTTTTCTGACATTAAAAGACTTGGCTGCTGCTACCCAAGCTTTATTCAACCTCAACTTCAGTAGATTATTCCCTGAAACAATCATGAACATAATTAGCAGACCCCATAATAAATGTAATACAAACTATGTTAGATCCTCAAAGTAAATTTAATTAAACCAAATAGATACAAATGGAATAAACAAAAGGAAATTCAAAAGAAACAGAGAATTACTTGATAAGTTGCTTTGACTGTCCCTCCATCAGGTAAGTAAACAAAGTATGAAAAGATCACCAGACAAACGGTTCAGAGTGAGGTATGAAAGAGCAAAAGGACAAAACAATATTATAACATTCTTCCCCTCTAGATATAAAATTGGTTACATCACTTCATAAGTAATCAATCCCACCCATATCGGTTCGGAGCCCTTGACGCCCGGGTTGATCTACGTACTGGAGGTGATGCAGCCTCTTTTCTAATTTCAGCTTCTGGGTGAATTCCCGTACCTTCTGGAAACTCTTGATGGGTTGTCTTGGGTGACACTGGAGATTGAGATAGTATGGCCTCTGGTGACAATGAAACAGAAGGTAGTTCTTGATTTTCAGAAACAGAATTATAACTAGGGCATGGGGCCAGGTCACGTAAGGAAACCGTTGACTCTCGTCTGCTGGGATGTCTAATGTTAGCATATGTTGGGTTAGCAGATAATAGTTCAACTTCATCCACTATGGGTTCATTTTTGCTTGTTCTGACAAATTTCCTCAATAATACCGGTCCTGACGACATAAGCCACGAAGGCTGAGAGCTCCCCGAGGATGAGCGGCGTGGAAATCCAAAAAAGCGTTCATGGGGTGTGACATTAGTTGCTGTTGTCAGAAGGGATCTAAGTGAATGTACCACATCAGTGAGTACTAATTCCCAGTGCTGATCGGGAAGATTTCGAGACCTGAGTGCCAACTGGATTGCCTTCCATACAGTACCATTGAGCCGCCCCACTTGCCCATTACCGATTGGATGAAAAGGGGTAGTTCGACTTGTTGCAACCCCCTTCTGTGCGAGATAGGTTTTGAGCTCTCTAGACATGAATGAGGTTCCTTGATCCGAATATATATACTGAGGCATCCCACACAGGCTGAATATTTGTTCTAAGCACTTAATCACTGTAGTTGTGTTCATGTTGGGACACGGAAAAACGAAAGGAAAACGGGAATAATCATCAACCACAATAAGTAGATATGGGTTGCGCGAGGCCGTCGGAACTGGTCCTTTAAAGTCAATGCTTAATCTCTCCATTGGTTGTGTCGCCTTGATGAGTGTTCCTTCTTGGAATTTGTAGAATCTTGGTTTCAATTCTGCACATATCCTGCAAGAAGCACAGACCTTCTTAACGTCCTCAGTGGAAAAAGGAAGATTTTTCGATCTCACAAAGTGCAACAAGTGAGTCACTCCTGGATGGCACAGATTCCCATGTAGTTCAGTGAAGGTAGATGACGTAGAAACCACAGAACCGCAAAAAGCTCGGGTGAAAGCATCAGGAACCACATTCTCTTTACCGGGGCGATAATGTACTGTATAACTGAAGGCAGCGAGTTCCATCCGCCATTCCTGGATCTTATTATTCTTAACTTTAGTGCGTTTCCTGTTATCAAACATGAAGGCCACAGAACGTTGGTCTGTAACGAGATCAAAGTGTTGTCTAGCAAGAAAATGACTCCACTTACGTACAGCCTCCACGATAGCCATGGCTTCCTTCTCTACGACGTGATATTGAATCTCACTTCCTTGTAAAGTCCTAGACATGAAGGCCACAGGTCTGCCATTCTGGTTGAGTACTGCTGAGACTGCTACTTCCGAGGCATCACATTCGACCTCAAAAGGCAAATTTTCATCCACAGAGTGTATCATTGCTCCTTCAAGTTCTTGTTTGAGTAGTTCGAAAGCCTGCAAAGCTTCTTCATCTAAAGGAAATTTCTTTACTCTTGCCAGTGGTTTAATCTTAGCAGAAAAATTCTGTATCCATTTAGCGTAATAAGCAAACATACCCATTGCCCTCTTTAAAGATCCTTGACTAGTTGGAGGATGTAGTTCTTGTAGAGGTCGGAGTCTTTCCATTTCAGGCTTTATTACACCATTCCCCACGCAGTAGCCAAGAATATTAATGGTACGCACAGATTTAATAGTTTTAGTAGCATTGAGAGTTAGGTTCCTCTTGTTGATGACCTCAAGAAAGCGCTGCACGTTCTGATCATGTTGTTCTTGAGTGTGTTCAGCAATAGTGATATTGTCCAAATATGGGAAAGCACCTTGTAAGTTTTCTTCTTTCACCAACTTATCCATAGTTCGTTGGAAGGCTGGAACTCCATCGGTAACTCCGAAAGGTACTCTATAGAACTGGTACAGGCGTCCATTGGCTTCAAAAGCTGTATACTTCTTGTCTGATTCCTTTAGTGGGACTTGGGGGTAAGCGCTTTTCAAGTCAAAAGTCGAATATACGCAATATGTTGAGAGTTCATTAACCATGGTGTCAATCCCTGGTAATGGATAAGCATCCAGTTCTGTAAACAGATTTATAGTTTGCGAATAATCAACACTCATCCTTTTCTCTGCCGATTAAAGGAATCCTTAACCACCACAACTTGAGCTCTCCATGGTGATATGCTATCCTCAATAACACCCTCAGCCAAGAGATGACTAGTCTCCGCTTCAATGAATTCTTTGTCATCTTTACAGTAATGTCTTGATTTAGTGACAATAGGATTACAATTAGGTAACAAATGCTGGAAGATAGAAGGTTCATCCACAGCAGCGGCTGCCAACAAACAGTAGGGCTTAGCACCAGATAAGTTGAACGCTGGTTTCGGCCCACCGTATTCAATAGTCACTTTCTGATGCTGCTCTTGGAAGTCCTGACCAAGTAATACTCCTGAACATTAATCCTTCATTACTGCGAGACGCGTGGATGGATAAGTTTCTCCATTAAGATGAAGAGTCAAGTCTAAATTGACATAACCTGGAGAGTTTGTATGCAAAGATTTCTCTGCTAAAGCGACGTCTTTATCAGTGGGATGTATTGGTAGCTTTAATTCCCACGCTACATCTTCGTCTATATACCTGTCATCACTGCACG
>NW_027168949.1:0-2500 GCF_036898095.1 Palaemon carinicauda | reverse complement strand
TGGTAGGTCGCCAGTCAGCAATAATACAAGGAATACTGACAAATATATGTATTTACAATAACATTTAAATAAAAATTAATAAAAGAAAGGGGAGCAAAACAGCTAATTATATTTTAATTTATGCCACGAGGAGCTTCGGATGGAGTTTGGGGGAACCGTGGATGAAACTCCAGCACAGCAATCACGTTCCCTGGGAAGGGGAAATAAATTGAATCATTATCAGCACACTTACTTCTACCGGCTTGGAACACGATGAAGTCGTGTGGTTAAAACTTTTAAGCAAATTAAATGAAAATACCAAGCTTAGGGATTTAAACATTACACATGGGAATCAACACTGTCACAAGGTGAATTAATTAAAACTAGGACTAAACGGCACACGTGGTCTAAGTATAGGGGATAGGATACAAGGTTCAGTGGGTAGGATTTCTTTAGAGGATAAGGAAAAATGGGGTGTGATAAGGATGGATGGGAGGTTGGGTAAGGATATTGTGAATCTCAAAATCAGACACCTTACCTTTAGTAAGAGGGACTCTGGTTTCCTTCCCTTATGGAAAGATGTAGACAGAGGTCCTGCCTCCCTGATGTCTTGAGGGTGAAGAGCGATGGTGTTTCCCTCAAGGACGTTGAGCGAAGAAAGGGAGATGTTATCCTTATGGAGGCTGAGTCGCGAAGAAAGATCTCCATTTTTCCCTGGGTAGATGAACCCCACTTGACCCCCAATTGGGGGGGAGGGGTAGGGGTGATTGGCCTGACCGCTGTCCTATTGGTCAGGTTTGATCACGTGACCCCACATCCTTCACAGCTCGCTTCCCTCCTTCTCCTGGGACCTCGATGTTGTTACGTGACTCGTAGAAGGTAGCTGAAATTGAGATCTCAGGGGGAGTAGACTGGTATAGGATGGTTGAAGCAGGGTGAGACTCGGGTAGGGTCCCAAAACTCGTAGCAATTTGACTCACGCTTGCTGGCGGGGTCTTTTGTCATTTGAAAAAGGTGGCGAAATGACCGCCATTACTAACAATATATATAAAATATATACATATATATATATATATATATATATATATATATATATATATATATATATATATATATATATATTATATTATATATTATATATATTATATATATTATATATTTATATATATTATATATCATATATTATATATATTATATATATTATATATATTATATATTATATATATTTATATATATTATATATTATATATATTATATATATTATATATTATATATATTATATATATTATATATATTATATATATTATATATTATATATATTATATATATTATATATTATATATATTATATATTATATATATTATATATATTATATATATTATATATTATATATATTATATATATTATATATTTTATATATTATATATATTATATATTATATATTATATATATTATATTATGTGAGTGTATACAATTATATGTATAAACGTGTTTATCTTTATGCATATATATATATATATATATATATATATATATATATATATATATATATATATATATATATATATATATATATATATATATATATATATATATATATATATGTGTGTGTGTGTGTGTGTGTGTGTGTGTGTGTGTGTGTGTGTGTTTGTGTGTGTGTGTGTGTGTGTGTGTGTGTATACATGAGAGAGAGAGAGAGGGAGAGAGAGAGAGAGAGAGAGAGAGAGAGAGAGAGAGAGAGAGAGAGAGAGAGAGAGAGAGAGAGAGAGAGTGTGACAGGGAGTGTGAGGAGGAAGGGAGAGAGAGGGGAAGAAGTAGTCATTCCGGGAAAGAGAGAGAGAGAGAGAAAAAGAGAGTAGGAAAGAGAGAAAAAGAGAGAAATTAAAAGAATTATTTCATATACCTTCGATTCCTTCTGATGCATCGAATAAGAAAATGAAAGGACAAGAGAGAGAGAGAGAGAGAGAGAGAGAGAGAGAGAGAGAGAGAGAGAGAGAGAGAGAGAGAGAGAGAGAGTGAAGAGGAAGGGAGAGAGTGGGGAGGAAGTAGTCCTTCCCGGGAAAGAGAGAGAGAAAGAGAGAAAGAGAGTAGGAAAGAGAGAAAAAGAAAAAAAAAATATTCCATATACCTTCGATTCATTCTGATGCATCGAATGAGACAATGAAAGGCCAAGAGAGAGAGAGAGAGAGAGAGAGAGAGAGAGAGAGAGAGAGAGAGAGAGAGAGAGAGAGGGAGTGTGAGGAGGAAGGGAGAGAGACGCGAAGAAGTAGTCATTCCCGGGGAAGAGACAGAGAAAGAGAGAAACCGTAGGAAAGAGAGAAAAAAGAAATAAAAGAATTATTTCATATACCTTCGATTCCTTCTGATGCATTGAATGAGACAATGAAAGGCCGAGAGAGAGAGAGAGAGAGAGAGAGAGAGAGAGAGAGAGAGAGAGAGAGAGAGGGGGGGGGAGTGTGAGGAGGAAGGGAGAAAGAGACAGAGAAGTAGTCATTCCAGGGAAAGAGAGTCAGAAAGAGAG